>NC_058337.1:56324791-56627821 GCF_905475395.1 Chrysoperla carnea | reverse complement strand
TACCAAGTATATGTATTTTGGCGTCACAGAGTAGATTAACAAAGATGAAAATACAATATTCAAACAGCTGACGGAAAACACCATTTTGTAGGCCTGGTATTCAATGCGCATGATCGTATAAAATAAATAAATAAAATTTTATTTTGTTTTAACGTTCAAACGAGTAATATTGTTAGATAATTTTGCCTTAATTCTATGATAAAAATTTTTTTAAATGGTAAAATGGTAATTTGTACAAAATATACTGTTATAACTTTACTTAAAAGTGGTATAATCTTATTTTAAATACGCGCCAGGATATTATGTTGTATATTAAGACATGCGTATTATGACCAGGCCCCGATATTTACTATCCTTGTCAATCTACTTTGAGAGGTGGTTCTCACTCTGTTGGCAATTCCAGTAGTGAATTTTCAAAGACTATAACCATATACTGCCTACTTGACACTGCAGATTGAACAGATTACTTCTATATGTATTTATTTAACGTTTACATTTGTTTCTGTACAGCTTCGTACGGAACTTCGTTCCTAACGGGGATCCCACGACCGAACTCTTTTTTAATAAAATAATTTTCTAGTATATAAAATCAAATAAATCATCACAGCTGATATTAAGTTAAATTTTTCTATAAAGTGAGCTAGAAATTTAATGTTACTTTAAAAGCCGAAATTGACTTAAGTATGTATGTTAGGAACACATACCAAAGTCTTATACTTTTCACAAATTCTTTAACCTTCTAAAACTGGAGAGTTGATAGCAATACTTTTTTACATAGCCTCAATTATTCTGTTACAATATGATTACAAACGAAAGTTGAATTTCCATTGCATGTAGCAGCTTTCAATTTCAATAAGGAAGAAATATGAAATTCAATAGCAGTTTACCGTGCAAACAGATATCGTATCTAAAATGATGCGTTGGAAAAAATAATTTGAATTTTCAAGTAAATAATTTCATTTTAATATTTTTTGTATTCTTCATTTGCAAATGAATTATGCTTAACATTTTTTTAAAATTTAATGTAACACATGTACTCATGGAAAATAATTATTCTTTCTGAGAAAAAAAAAAACAAAAATTACTCGAAATTAGAGATTTAAATTACTCAAAATGTTACAATTAATTTTTTTACTGACTTTTCTCCTTTATGCCAAGAATAATAAATAGTATTTTTAGTGTAGAAAAATTTACAAGGGCATTCATATTTTTAGAATATTTTAGCTTTACCAAAAAAATTAATATTTTTATTGAAATCTGAAAATCGTAAATCATCAATATATATACGTTTAAAGAAAGTATAAAATGAGAGGTTTAAAACTAAATTTTACAATAGCCCTTTATTAAAATTTTTAACGTTTACACAGGTAATGGATATAAGAGAAATGGTATTAGAGAAATGCGAGCTACGTACAGAAGTAATTCGGAAAATAGTTCAGGGAGGCTCAAAAGGATGATTTCCTGGAAAAATCAATATCGAAATACGACACTCTTTTCACTTTCTACAAAGATGTTAAAAAAGTTACTGTGCACCTTACACATCCACTTAATAATAGAACAAATAAAGCCGTAAACTAAAATTTTTTGGGTATATTTTTTACAAAATAATATTGCTGATCTTGAGTAGTTCACGATTCATAGTTAAGAAATTAATTATATAACTTCTCATTGTGATACTACTTTGAAAAGTAAAGCAATTACTCAATTGATTATTTTTATGGTATTTATAAACACACAGAAGGTAAATATTAGAATAAAAAGTTAAAAAACACAGAAAAAAAAGAGTAAATTTTATATTGCATCTCATGGACGTAGACCATATGGATAGAGCGTAGCATACTACAAACATCACTTACCAGAGTTAAACTCAAACCTCGTAGCATATATTGAAAATGAACCCACCTCACATACAGCTAGTCAGAATAAACGAACACAAACCGATGTACAACGTGTGTTGTAGATTAAGTGTTCTTCCAAGTGTACTCTTCTTCCCATCTCTTCCACCAACATCACCAGTAGTGAAACACCCACTCAATATCATATATAACTCGCTTAAGAGAACGTTTTTACATCATGATGAGTGAGAGAAGGTTCTGTTGAAGCTGCTAAACCCCCTTAGTCTTTCCTCCGTTTGGTTCCACAACACACTACTATGTATATTTCATGTCCGATTTAATTTAATTACTGTATTTATGGTCTGTAAAGGTTTAACATATACTGTTTTCTATATTATACTAAAGTACTACTTATAACAGTGTGGTTATTCTTAAAAGTACTTCAGGGCTTTAAGAAGCTCTTTTTTCTGTCTAAGTAATATATCCAGCACTCAAGAAAGTATTATACAACAAAGTAATCAATTTGATCATACTATTAGTTAAAATAATTTTTGGATTTTATTTTAAGCGTGTGGTGCTTTTAAAATTTTAATAGACCCCGTACTACAAAAACTAATTCCTCAGCTTCTGTAGCGTAGGTACTTGCTTAGTGTTCTCGGTTCACTGGTCTTGTATCTCGTATTTTCAGTCCATTTTATGGTAGTGGATTTTTAATTACGGGATATAATATAAGCGACGCAAAGATCTGCGCATACCACAAAGAATCGTAACAAATTTAAAATAGATAATTATTTCGTTGACCATTCTAATTAAATATACTTTTGAGGCATAAGCTCCAAAAATGAACAATTAGTCTATCACTATCCGATCTAGTCGAAGCACGCTAAGAAAAACCTGACTAATATTAAATGGCTTGATATATTTTCATCAAATAAAGTCAAAATTCGCCCTTATATGCATCGTTTATATCAAGGCTTATGCTTTTACGCCAGTAAAATCTTACACACAAAAAAAGAAACACTAAAATCGCAAAACACGTAAAGCTGCCTTTTTGGTATGTTATTTGGATCCTTAAGGGAGATGTGAAACTACTTTTTGCAATGTTTTGCAAAAAAAAAAAAGAATTTAATATACCAAAAAAGCAGGTTGACATCTCATTTTGCGATTTTATTGTAGAATGTGACTTTCGTATATATGTATTTATGCAACATTGAACGCGTAATAACTTCAAAAATATTAATTTTAGAAAAATTTAAAGTAAATGTTGCTGGAAATTGGTTGTTTAAGTTTAATTTCATTTTATTGTTTATAAAATTATCAGAAGATGTCGGTCAAAAAATCAATAATTGAATCGTAATAGTCGTATAAGTCGTAAATGGTAAGTGATACAAAAACATTATTAAAAAAATAGAGATTTTATTTAATTATCTACAATAAATATTAGTACTAGTTTTGTTTTAAATATATAAGCCAAAATGATTTTTCTCAAAATGGCGGCACTTCGGTCCCTTTTTTTATAAGTATTTTGTTCAACGTTTAACGCGATTTACATTAATTACATGATTTTGAACCTATTTAAATACTGAACCTATTTAAATAAATAAGAAATAGATCCTATAATTTAATACGAAAAAAAATTCTCTGTAGTCTGTAGTAAAGTTGTACAATGAAAAAAAATTTTGGATTTTATTAATAATTTTTTCTTGGCGACAGTTTGAGCAACTGTAATAAAATGGGAATTTTTCAATATATTTCAACATTTGCCAATTCACTCAAAACACAACAATCTGTACTATTATCATGCACTACATTTTTTATTACCAAGAAGATCTAGACGTTTTACAGACCAAGAAGATTTTTTTCAAAGCTACTGGTTAAATGTTGCAATGAAAGCGGCTCGCCTGTCACGTGAGTAGTTAACTAGGTAATTTGTATGGCGTAAATGTAAGAAAATGCTCTAAAAATATCGTAAACTAGGCAATTTTTATGCCGTAAATGTAAAAAAATGCTCTAAAAATATCGAAAAAGCGTCAAAAACCAAAGTTTTTTTTATGTTTTTTTTGGAAAGCGCCTTAAGGTACTGTTTTTTTGCATAGACAGATTCTGGGATAAATTTTCTTCATGATGAAAACTTTTTTGAAGCTATTTGGCCGATTTATTTTTGTACAATTAACATTAGTGTGATTTCTTCCATTAGGTACTATGGAGAAAAATCACAATTTTAAAATGAAATAATTCATAATTTTATCCCGCAAGGTCCCAAAACTGTGTTTATTGTTATCAAGGGAATTTGAACTATAACTTACCGCAAAAAATGAGCATTCACCG
This sequence comes from Chrysoperla carnea, assembly GCF_905475395.1. Classification (NCBI taxonomy): domain Eukaryota; kingdom Metazoa; phylum Arthropoda; class Insecta; order Neuroptera; family Chrysopidae; genus Chrysoperla; species Chrysoperla carnea. The sequence continues at coordinate 56,623,658 of NC_058337.1, read as the reverse complement.
TACTACGATCAAAAAGCCAAACCACTCTAAATAATTAAATTAAAAAAATTATTAAAAAAACTGTGTCCAGCTGAATTGCATAAAAAAATATTACAAGTAGTAGTATTTATAAAGTTATTACAAGTAGGTACAATTCAAAAAATCTGTACTTCTTTTCCAAAATGCTTAGTCCCCTGAAGCTCGCTAATACGCAAAAGTAAATATTCGATTAAAGAAATCGAAAACAGACAAATGGGTTCCCATTTTCAAGCATTCTATTTCATAAAAAAAAAAGAATATAATTTTTGCACATCATGTCAATGGCCACACTGTTATTTATTAAGAACACGTAAAATAATTGTAATACTTTATTCTAACACACAGAAGAGGTAAATTTCTTAAATTTATCTCCATTACAGGTGTAGACTGCTGTGTTTTTTGTATAACAACTGATCCCTCTTACTATTTCTTGGTTTTTTAATTAATTTCTAGACGAAATATTTAAATTAATTAAAAATAATTTACTTAACAGAATATATATATATATATATATATATATATATATATATATATTCTGTTATGTGTGTGTATGTTGTGTATGTGTTAGTGTAAATTTAAGACACTGTAGATTGTTTTCATGGTAGACCCTGTAGTTCACATACTAATAATAATACATTTTATACATTTTATAGGAACAGTTTTAATTTTCGAAAATAGCTAAATGTTATTTACTTTTTAGTAAAATATATTGAATTTTAAAGTTTATTTATGGTTTAGGTTATCTTGTTTTACGAATTGCTTAGCTATTGGAAAATTTGTTTAGCTATATGAAATTTACAGTAAATAAATACACAAATTAGATTAAAATGTTACAAAACAGAGAAATTCTGAACTTGCGTTGTGTTTCTTGATCTTCCCCTAAACATTATTCTAGAAAATTTTTAATATCATATTTTGTTACGAGTCCGGATTCTTAGGCTGCTTTGGAAAAGTGTAGTAAAAAAGTGTGCTGTGGAAACAATGAAATTGAGCCTAGCACCCTAGATGGCTGTGTTGAAGAGGAATTGAACATGGTCCTAGACTACGTACAAGGAAAAGTGTAATTACGGGAGTCTAGTGGGCAGGGTCAGTACCGTGCGAAAAGTTGAAGCGATTAGTAAATACGAGTAGTTGCAAGTTAGAGCTTGCAATTAGTCGCTGCGTCGCTCACAGTATCGAATTTTTTACGAATCCAAAAGCTTTCGAAAAAATATTTTGCACAAAAGTTTTTGATATTTTTATCAGAATAATTTTTATTATATAGAGATTTGCTGTTTACTTAACAACTTGCACCATAAAGTGAAATTTTGATTTTTCTCTAACAGTTTCTTAGAATTTGCAAATCTTTTTGGAAAACTGTAGCAAGAAGAAAGCCTTAAATAACAAAAATGTCTGTAAACAAAATACCAACAATTTTTATTTGTTGTTTATACTGCCGATATACAGAATGTTCGATTTACATCTAGGCATATAAATATCACGAGTATGACGGAATACATGCATTAAGCAATGAATCTAAGTAAGAGATATTATACCTGCTACATGAAATTGCAAAAGTGACTTGTATCGTGGCTTATCTGTTGTAGTTCACCTATTCAAGTAAGAAACTCCCACTCTCCAAGAGTCCTACAACTATCTCAACACATATCGAAGCTTCAACACAAGTGTATAATACCTCTCACTTAGATTCAATGCTTAATGCATGTATTCTGTCATACTCGTGATATTTATATGCCTAGATGTAAGTCGAACATTCTGATATGTGTTAAATCATTGACTCACACCCAACACGCAAGCTTCAGTAGCACTACTTTCTTATGTATTAAATAGGGTAATGAATGTGTCCGAAATTATGAATACTACGTATATTTATTATATTATCCAATAATATTAAAATTTAAATATTTAATATAAATATGCTATTCTTTTGTTTCAGGTGAGTTTTCGAAGTGTTATCTAATATCTGATAGTTTTAATATGCCGATCTTCGTTTTTAAGCGTAAGTACAAAAACTTTCATTAAGAACGCTTGAAATTAAAATTTCAACAGATGATGTATGAGGTAACATCACAATTTCATTTTATTTTATGATATGAACATACGTAGTACATACAACATTAGAAAAATGATCGTTTTAGTGTGCAACCGAGCGTATTCAAAGAGGAGAGAGATAGAAATAAATTTTTAAACGCTCGGCCGAATAAATCGAGCTTGGTATTACTAATAATATGAAGTGTGAATATTTTCCTGAAGATGGTCGACAATATACATTAGTTTTTTGCAAAAAAACTTTACCCTAATAGAAGATTCATTTAATATTAAAAAAAACATTAAATATTTGAATTTAAAGCTTTTGATTGATATGCGAGAAGATAAATAGGTAATTTAAAAAATCAAGTCAGAACTAATGTACATACATATTATGTTGTTGGCTACAAAACGGCGCAAACGTTATTAGGAAATATTTGAAGGGAGATTTATAATATTTAAATGAACAAAAATACTTTATTAATTTTCTTAAGCATAAAGATAAATTCTTACAAACTTTATAAACTACTTAAATTGCTGAATTTTTGACGTTGATATTCATTCATTTATCTAATACTGCACTTTCTAATTGTAATTGAAACACACTGTATTAACATCACCATGAATAGTTTGCACACTGTGTACTTTTCTCACTGATGAACACGACAGTCTCTGTGACGGATGGCAACAATTTCCGGTTGTTCTAGTACATAGTGCTGTAGCAAAGAGGAGCAGAATGCACTATGAATGGGGTTAGGAAACGATCTGCACCCCTTTTGAAACGAACCACACATGTCTATAGTACTGTAACCTATCTTCTTTAAGACGTACACATACGGTGTCTGTGTCATCGAGTGACATGCTTATAGGTTGTCAATTGTGCTGCAGGTGACAGCTTTTCCATTCTTGTCCTTTTTATTCTTCAGTTTTGTTGTAAATTTTCTTTCAAAATATGTTTATTTTTAGTATTTATTTATTTTTATAGCGAATATTTTTTTACTTATTTGTTGGTATTTATCGAAATTAAATCAATTTTGACTATCGTAAAAGTTTAATATGTGAAGACCTTAAATATAGAGAAAAAATATATTAATTATAAGAAGTCTTACTGACTTTGCTTAAATATTTATAAAATAACTAGCATGATACCCAACAGCTTCGCTGGTTTTAAAAGTAATTACCTCGCGTTATAGCCTTTACCTCTCTTGCCCTTACCAATGTACGAAAACTGTGGGCCGCAGTGAATAGCTTTAAATTATAAAATAATTTTATATTTATATTTTTTAATAGTTTGGCAAAAAATATTTATAATTTCAACTTATACGACTCAAATTCGAAACAATGTATATGTTTTATGGCAAGTTTTAGCAACAAAAAGCATTTTTTCAGATACTTGTTGCTGAAACTAAAACGTATTTTTATTAAAAACCTCGTTTTTTCAAGGTATATCTACAACAGCTGAGCATATGGGCAAACTAACTAGCTAACTTTTTTTTCTCCAACGGCACATACGGAATTGGTTGAGCTTAAACCAACACAGCTTCTAAAATTTGAATTGCTTATTATAACGTTTGAAAATAAATGATTAACTGAGCAAATTGTATAGAGATAATAGCATATATAGTAGGGGAGCCAGCCTAAAATGTGTCCATGGAAAAAAAGAGAAAAAAAATGAGGCTACCCATCTGTCTCTCCGAACTATGTATGATTAGGCAAAGATAACTATGGGCCACTCATCTTATTTCTTTTATTATTTATTTGTTGGACACTCGCGCTCACAGGCCTGCATGTGTGTTATGTGCCTCTATATGTTATTATCTCCATGGAAAATTGTTGAAATACCATGTATAAACAATGTTGAATATCAGTGCTTGCTTTATGTTTAATAAATTAGAAGATGAAAAAACCAACAAATTTATTGAAACATTTCGGCCACTATTTGTTTTAGTTTTCAAAAATTTATCGAAGTATTTTCAAGAAAACCCTTTTTTGGGTCTTTTCAAAAATCTTTTATAGGTCTCCTTAGTTGAAGCATTCTATACATTTTCATGTCTCTAATCTGTTGTAGTTTTGGGGAAAATGGAACCAAAGTTTTTGCCCTAATTTGCTCCCTCTCGGGAACACATTGATCTTTTAGAAAAAATGTTTTAATTAAAGTTGATTATTTTTTTATAAGGAACATTTTATATATTTAAACTTTAGTTTTATCTTTACCGGTTCTCAACATATGTCCTTCGAACCCAAGACTTGATTGACCTATGTGACTCCTTTTCGAACTTAAACTCACTTTTTGTGTTTTGAGCATGCTATAAAAATTTGAACTTGGTATCTTTTTTTGTTTTTGATTTATCGTGCTCACGAGCAGACGGGCAGATAAACGGAAATGGCCTAATTAGGTAATTTTATGAACGTCTATACTAAAATTTTATCGTATAATCAATATTTTTAAGCGTTAAAAAAAACTTGGGAAATAAGTATATCTTGATATATATTTTATTTACACAGGGTACAAAAAGCAGGCCTTTTTAAAGAGATTAAAAATATAAAACGTGATATTTTTAATACTTACTTTATCATATATTTTATTTTCAACTGGGTTTTTTAGCAAAATATTCGGGTATCAGGGTGTGTTTTAATTTTTTTAACCATAAATTTTATGGTTATTAGAAATCGAACAGTAAATTTTTTGAAAAAACAAAACCTCTATCGAAGTTTGTTATTTCTATATGGATTTAAAATAAATATAAATCATAATTTATATGCCATCTTGATTTGACTTCTCCCGTTTTATCCAAGATAGATTTTATTATAGAACAAACATGGTAAATAATTTATTGTTAGACACGGAACACGACACGACAAGACAAGACGCCCAACGTTGCTTGCTTGTGCTATCTTCACACGTTATCTACAATTCTAACCAAACAAACAAACAAACAAACAAACAGTCAGTGGTACCAACTTATATAATAAATAAACACACAAATTTAATACCACAAAATAAATATGAATGATAGATATTCATAGATCAATGTTTAGTTTAAACTCGTAGCGAATATTTACGTAAATACGTTCACGCGCGACGTGAATATAACGCCATTATATCACCAAGAAGTACAAGAGTAACGGCATATATTTTCTAACGATGATGTGTGAAATAGTATAAGAGTTCAAAGCAACTATATTTCATAGATTACTCTTATAATGTGAGTTTATTAATTATAGGTAGTAAAAGTATAAATTCATCCGAAAACGATTTACCATTGCAAGTTGTACATAGAATGTGCAAAATACAGTTACGATCATCTATGCCTTTCCATTAAGGGTGGTCAAATTTGAAAGCGAGAAACTAGACAAGTTTTAAATAAGGTAATGTTCAATTTATTTTTTATTTAAAAGATAAATTCGAAATCGCTGGAATAAAACATCTTCCCAATGATAGTAACAGCTGCGGAATTAAATTTGAAAAGTCCTAAATGCGAAATGAATCGACTATATGAATCAGATACGATATCATTGTACAGTGCCATGGACTCTCTATTAAAAAGTCTGAATAAGCTTTAATTTACTTGTACCGAGGGGTCAGTTCACGTCGCCAAAACGCGAGATAAAATAGGGTTTGAATTTGTCGCTTTGAAGCTAAATGAGTTTATCAGAACAACTGATCTCCATGATAACTTGCTCGCAAAGGTTTTTTTGATTTCCAAATTAGTATTTTTTTCAACATATGGCTACTTTTATAAAATTAAGATTTCTTTATTATAATACTAATTTACATGATTTTTTGGGCATTGACCTAGTTCCTCGAATTTTTTAGAAAGAGACCATGTACTACAAGGCCGAATCGATAGTCTTTAGATTTATGTTTCTATCAGTTTGCATTATCTACTGTAAAACAGATTTATTACCTTTATTTCGAAAAAAAGCTGTGTAGTTTCTCGCTATATGGGTGATGGAGACGACGAAGCTGCTCTTGAATATGCTCTTGCTAACAAAAATAAATATTGTCTCTTTTGTTGTGATTTAATCTTCATAAATATTTAAACTTTAAGTAAACCTTGGAATTCAAGTTTTATGGAAAGATCTTGACAAAATTTTCACTGACATGATGCTATATAAATTCTTCCCCATGAAATCTTAGACTACTCGTCCTAATAGGTTGGCTGATAAGTCCCCGGTCTGACACATAAATGGCGTCGCTAGTATTAAATGCATATTATTTTTATATAGTACCAACCTTCAAATGATTCGTGTCAAAATTTGACGTCTGTAAGTCAATTAGTTTGTGAGATAGAGCGTCTTTTGTGAAGCAACTTTTGTTATTGTGAAAAAAATGGAAAAAATGGAATTTCGTGTTTTGATAAAATACTGTTTTCTGAAGGGAAAAAATACAGTGGAAGCAAAAACTTGGCTTGATAATGAGTTTCCGGACTCTGTATTTTTTCCCTTCAGAAAACAGTATTTTATCAAAACACGAAATTCCATTTTTTCCATTTTTTTCACAATAACAAAAGTTGCTTCACAAAAGACGCTCTATCTCACAAACTAATTGACTTACAGACGTCAAATTTTGACACGAATCATTTGAAGGTTGGTACTATATAAAAATAATATGCATTTAATACTAGCGACGCCATTTATGTGTCAGACCGGGGACTTATCAGCCAACCTGTTAGATGATGTTAACATTATTTGCCAAGCTCTATACAACGTATATAGTTAGTAAACAAAACTTATTCGCGTAAATATATTTAGCACGCGAAATAACAACAACCTTTGCAAGTGAAAATAAATAACATGTACTACACATATGATGATTATTTTAGATATGTATGTATGTTTATTTAAGTGGTATGCGGATGAGGGGGGGGGGAGGATTTGTGCTCGTTCATTCATTTGTTACAGTTCATGGTGAATCAACCACACCAATGATAAATGCCTATACAAAAGTTACGTGTAAAAGTCATTAATAATATGCTCTCTAATACTACTGTAAACTGCTTTTACTTTGGAACATGTAGATCTGTAGGTCTGTCTGGTCTTCATACATACAGAATGTCACGTTATATCAATAGTAATTACTATATTACATATTGGGAAAATCATTATGCAATGTGACAACTGTTGTCAAAAATTGAAGGAGACCAGGCTGGAACTGGTTTCAGATGATGTGGAATAAATATATAGATACTAATATCTGATCATTTTGAGAAAAATTTTGTTCTTATTTTTCGTCTTATATTGTCAACTTATAACATAATTAACAATCAAAATTGAAAAAAATATATTTTTCTAAATCTGTGTCCCCACTACCGTGCTCAAACCATATACATCCCTAATTAGTCGCGCACAATGGGATTTTTGTTTTCAATAATTTATTAAGATTTTAACTTTAATTTAAATAGTTTCAAATCCATCCAACTTCATATAAAAAAGAGCCTTTTATTAAAAATTGCCCTGGTGCTCTTGCATCCTTATAGCCTGCCTATGATTACCATACTGACAGGTGAACGTCATTATTGATTTTATTAATAGTAAAAGTAACAATCCTTTCAAACTTCTCTTCCACACACCAATCAAGATGGTTATATTCCTTCAAAATATATTGTAAGTTGCAATGTATTCCCAGAACGGTCCCTCAGAAACGACTAGATTTAATTCCCAAGAAATGAAATGAAATTGTACAAGTACATAAAATTTTAAACTTTTAATTACATAAATCAAACTAAAATACTATCATATTTAATCAATGGCATTTGGAATGCGATAATTTCTATAAATATTTTAAATTAAAATACGAGTAATTAAAATATTTAGTAATTGAGAGAGACACTCAGTATTAGTGACATAATGTGTGAGGGTGCTATAAAACTATATTTAAAGTACCCTTTCTGCAATTTCTGTGAACTATCATGTTTTAACCTTTGTAACTCTCGTTTATTGCTTCTTAGAATATTTACTATCATTTTACAAAATGTGTCAGGGCAATTTTTCTGGCAGATAAAAATGTCTTCCTACACAAGTTGGTTCTCTTTAAAATATAGGAGCAATAAAATTTTAGTGTTAGAGTAACAATATATCAGCGAGAATGTAATAAAGATGTTTAGTTTAAGCTATAACAATGTACCAATAACAGTGGCTTTATTATTTTAATTAACACATATCAGTATTTTAAGAAAAACTTTACGACAGAACGACAGAAAACTTTCAAAATCAACCCTAAAGTAGAGACAAGGTTTTCTCATTTTGCCACTTATTCTTAATTCTCATTGATATTTCTTTTTAAAAATTAAAAATCCCTGGTTGACTGTATACTTGATAAAACCATAAACGTAAAATGATACTCATAATTACTGACTTCGTTCACTTATGCAAAAACAGATGGGGTTTGCAAATATGCACTTATTTTCAAAAGAGGGTCTTTGGAGAGCTGGAAACACTCTAAAACAAAAGAAATGTTCAGTAAAGATTCTTTCAAAGTCTTTTAGTATCTTAAAGAAAATATTGAAGTAAATATAGTCTTTAGATTTACTCTGCTGAAGTGTAGTTTTGTTCGGTCAATCGTAGTTTAGAGTAGTTATAAGATTTCGGAAAATTCAAATGCTCAGATTCAGAAAAATGCAAAATGTAAGAAAACATTTTCTTCGATAGAAACCTAGATCATCTAGTACAAAGGACCTAAGCAATTTTGAAGGTCGCCTCTCGAACAAATCTTAAGTGATATCTCAAACTCTTTTACGAATTCTCCCTTAAACATTCAATAAACTAAAACATATTACTATTCCTTAGACATAATATTAACGTGCAGCATGGCGTCTTATGTAGTAACATCGCGCGTCGTGTTATGTGTGAAAGTTATTTGAAATGTCTGTTTATAAAATTATTATGTAAACTTTTTATGTCTTATTTAAGAATGAAAAATTATAATACACAAAAAAGCTCATATGTTATGCGACCAAAGACGCGAGACAGCATACATACTATAAAAGTATTGATTCTACAATACGCGAGACACGGACGTGTATAGAGAACTACTCTACACCGACAATGAAAAACACTAAATTATATATTTTTCATTGATAAAAATAACTTTTAATATTCTAAAGTGTTCAATATATTTATTATATATATGTATATACATATATAGATGAAAAATGAAAGTTCTTTCTTTTTTTGTCATCTTTGTATAGGATGCCACGCTTACATAGACAAACACTGGTGTGAAATAAAGAATCTCTAAAATGTTATAATCAAAAAAGCATCCACTCATAAATTGAAATTTTTAAATCCTAATCCAACTAAACCGTTAACGAATTTGAATCTGTCGATTTCTGAATTGATAATGAAACAACATTTACAAAACAACGGATACCCAACGAGGATAACTAAAACAGCCTCTGATAAATATAAATACTTTGATTTATACGAACTCTGTTGCTATATACAGTTATGTTACCATCGATATAGTAAGTTTGATAGTTTAATTTCGAATTTTGATTAAAAAAGTTGATGTGCTAATTTATATAATGTTCATTCTTGTTTGGATTGTTATATCCATGAATTACTTTCCTCATCGGCTATTTTATTCATAGATAATACTTCTACGTCCGTGAGATAAACACTACTTTTGTCACTCATTTTGCGTGCGAAAAAAAGTTATTTATCTCACTCAGTGATCACTCGTTTTTTCATTACCACATTCATTTTCAAATTAGCTACAAAAATTTGGAAAACGGTTGACCCTGCAGATCATCCATGCAGTTTTTTTGAGATTTCTCGAAATCTATAGGTTCGAATCGGTCCAAATCTAAGTTTGGTCAAGCCCTTTCGAATGGCACCAACCGCGATCAAATCGGACAAGCCGTTCAAAAGTTATGAGAGGTTTACATACATCCATACACACACACACACACACACACACACACACACACACTCATACATACATACATACAGCCATACAGACACCCTCGCGGAAGTAGTCAGGGAAGCTTCCTGACACCTTAAAACGTCAAGATCTGATGAAAACTCGATTTTGGCAAAACGGGGCGAAAACAATAACTTCCCTATTTTCTTAGAGGGGAGTTAAAAAGGAGTTATATCATTTTCAATCAATCAAATAAGCCAAATTACTGTCAAAACCTAAACTAATCACAAGGTACTACAGTATCTTTTAATGCTCTATTTTTCTCAGTAATAACGGTTAATTATAATCTATCATTATCGTTTATTTTCACATTTTAGATTAAGTTTCGTGTGATATACGTATGATAACATATTATTAACGTATTTCTGCTATTCGCACTCGTGGTACGCACTCGTTGTGTAAATTTTCATGAGTCCGCAAAAAAATACTCTTTTCCCCTTTATATCTCAAATAACTATTTGCTATATGCTTGATGGATTTGATAAACTTTATGAAGGATCATCTATCATTTTTTATTAATTTTCATTTTGGCCTCAACTAAAAATACCATTTCTAGGATTTATAATCGAACTTTAAATAATATTGTACTGAATTTTTTTTAATTCATCCTGTATAAGTATTTATGTCAACAAAAATATTCATTATTGAAAATTTTTCTATAAGATTAGAATTTATTGAATATGAAAGAAGTAGTTATTTGAATTTCATTATCTTTTCAGACGAAAGATTATTGTATATAGTATGATTATAAAGGTTTTTTTTCTTTTCATTATTCTTAGTTTTTCATTCAGTACGTATGTTTTATTTGTATTTCAATTTTTTACTATGAACTTTTAAAAGAAAACAGTTTTAAAGTATATCATATGATGCATTTGTATGGTAAAAAGGTTAATTGACGTTATCTATCAAATGAAAAGAATTTTGACTGCAATAATTATTCTCACCACTACTCAGTCCATAATTTTATAATGGTTGCTTATCATTAGAGTGTTTATTTTTGCTCGGTTTTTATTTCTAGAGAATCTTAGTCTTTCATAATTGAATTCATTTTAAAATTACCATAACTTTATACAAACTTAATAGTCAGTGTATATGTAAATATAATAAACCATACCCCTTAAATAATATCGGGGACCCTATTTTGTCAATTGATTCCTGTTCCGAAAAGCTTTATAGATTAATAATCCAGATGTTGCCAGACACCTTATCAGTCCAGTTTTTGTATATGCCTCCCCAGAAACAATTAAATAAAGTAATAAAAAAGCATTTTAATTTTTTTAAAGGCTCCTTGTGATTTTTCCCTCTAGTTTTTGAGTTATTCACACTTTAGTGTTTGGAAAAACTCCAGATAGGCTATTTTCAAAGCTGAAAATTAATGTAAATAATAAAATTTTTGAGCTTTTCAAAATCTTAAAATCTTTTTTAAACATCTTTTATGAAGTTCTGAGGAATAATTACAGATTGTTTGATTCTATAGGCATAATTTTCAATTATTTAAAATTGTTAAAAATTTATTACTTCAAACGACATTGTTCACGGCTTTGTTTAAACAAAACACTGCAATGAAAAACTACAAAACTAAAATAAAATTCACATATAATATTCGAATACAAAACAAAAAAAAACTATTTCATATTAAAACTTTTAAGAATTCATTTTAACTTTTAACAATTAAAAAATTTTCAATAATTAAAAATTTAGGAATCAATCTGTAATTACTTTTCAGAGAGCTTTATAAATGATGTTCAAAGATGATTTTAAGATTTTGGAAAGCTCAATAATTTAATTTATTTGCATCCATTTTCAGCTTTGAAATTATCCTATTTGGAGTTTTTTCAAACATTAAACTGTTAATAACTCAAAAATGGTGAACTTTAGGGCAAAATCATTAGTACAAAGAGCCTTTTTGACGTAAAAGTAGTTGACATTTACTGTTTCTGGGGAGGGGTGGGATATACAAAAATTGGACCAATAGGGTTTCTGGCAACATCAAGAAATATTAACCCGCGTGGTCTACTTGGTTTGTAATCCTAAATGAATATTCATTAATATTGTCGCATAATTTAAAACTTTACAGACGCTCTGTAAGAAAATTTCTTAACTATATGAAATCATAGCGGAAAAGTTTTTAGGCATGCCATTGACAATAACATCATCAGTTCCTTAGACTTGAGAATGCTGTAATATTCTACGTCTGACTCTAGTCCTAGAGATATGACTTAAAGAATTGATTTAAAAAAAATCAAAATGGTTATCCCATAATCGTATTCAGTTATTTTGTTTACAATCGGAGAATAAGATTGTTAAATGATGAAAATGTTAATACTTGCAACAAATACAATATATAAATAAGGAAGTTATAGTTATTCAACATGTCATTTTATACGGTAAAGTATGGCATTATATACAGAATGCTCTACAAAGGTGATAAAGTACTTTCTTTTAAATTTTAATTTGAAAATTTAATCCCGAGGGTTCACTTAATTTCTTTACTTAGTTTAAATTTCGTTTCGGAATGGGGTAAACCATAAAAAAAAATTTTTTTCTAAGCTTGATCAATAAATTTAAATTTATTAATTTTATTTTACTATTATAAATAACTCACAATCGCAATTGACTAAAGTTTATTAAACTTGATTAAGCTGCTGAAATATTCACGGTTTTTTAGTGTATCTATTGGAATGAACAGATGTGAGCTTATAATTAGTAGTCTATTCAAGTAATCTAATGTTATTTAACTTAACTTGGGGATATGCATTATCATACCTCTTAATTTTAAAATTTGTCATCAAATAACAACTTTGTTTCATGCTTTGACCATAAATATTGCCAAAAGCCTGATTTTTAATCAAACTACCTAGTATAGGTTGCGATAGTAAAAATGTGAATAAGTCTTATTTAGCTCGTCTCAATAAACACGATAGCAGATACCGTTACAAGGCGGTTAAATAAGAGGAGCATGTAAATAAAATCTGTAAGATTTTAATATGTTTGTTAATCAGATACATTATCTATTTTCTAGGCCTAGTTCTGGGTAAATTATTACTATGGTTACCTTAATATATAAACATTGATTTCTGGAATTATACTTTCCCACAATAATACAAAAATATTCTATATTTGGTTGTTGGCTAAGGCTAAGGTTGTTGGCGAGGCCAAACAAAGCTCAATTGTATCCCGAAGATTGCCATTTTTTATACGCGACTATGATAAAAAATTTTAATTAGATTTGATATATTCCATGAAACTTCTATTATGAATAATTCCAAAATACTGAAAGGTTTTGAAATAATGCGTAATGTATCGTTTCCAGTAGACCAAAATGTATTAATTGCTAGCACAAGTAAATATTCAAGACAAGCATTCAACCCTCCAGATGCTTTTTACCGTTTGCATTGATATTTCGTTAATAATTTAACTTCATATAGTTTTCATCATATAAAATTGTAACCAAAGTTATGATTATTATTTAGACAGTGTTCATGGTTAAATATTTACATTTGATTTTCTTACCTTATTATTAATTTCCTCCATGTTTTACCTCATTCTACTGCATTGTACAATGTGTTCTTTCAAGTTGCATCCTCTTGAGAAAACTAAGTAAAGTAGTACATACATGTTTCTTTATCAAAATGAAATTCTGAGAATTATTTATGAAACGAGTGATTTAGTGAGAATTGAATTCAAGTATTTCAGAATTATAAAGTGCAATTTGGGAACTAGTTAAGGATATGAACCTATTTGCATGACACCTATTTTTGAAGATTTTGTTTCAGTAACAAAATATTTTTTTATTTCCCCAAGTCACTTGATTCATGACAAAATTAAATGGAACGGCGTGGTATTTAACGTCCTTTAGAGGATACGGAACTCTTGGTTGATTAAAATTCACTCTATACGGTTTCAAGATAAGATCAGTTTGTAGCTAGGAGTAAATCTAAGAAAATCTCAGGTGCTGCGACCTATTTTTGTGCTTTTTTGCGACCTATTATTTCAAAGGTGCTCCAAAATAATATTAGTATTCTTAAATAATTTTTCCTCTATTGAATACGCTCTAAAGCCTTTTTCCATGACAAACCATTTTTAAGAGCTTTTGCAAGATTCTGGTCACAAATATTTGCCCAAGTGTAGTTAAACTCGCATACCATACATACTTAGTTTTTATTATGCTATTCGGTTAGCTTAAAAAATGGTTTTATTGCGACCTTGTTTCAACGATATTCTAACAAAATAAAACTAAAGGATAATTTAGAGAATGTACACATTTGCCCAACGAGTTCAGTTCTAAACCAGTTGATTTAGTTAAACATATATTATTACAAAGTTTCTTGCCAGATACATCAAAAAATTTTTAACCGCAGTCATGAGCGAAATTTAAAAAATTTAGTTTCAACAAATTGTGTACTAAAAAAAGGCTCCCTTAAAAAGATTGATACTCGTCGTACGATTCACTCAAAATACGCAATATTAGTCATTAGAAGCAGTTTTAACACAACTGATATAAAAACTACTTTAATATAAAAATATCGTTAATAAGGCTTTAATACTTTACAAAGATCTTTAAAAATAGGGACAATCTTTAAAAATTAGTGTATTGAATCTCTGTATGTTTTAACCCCCGAACTAAAAAGAGGAGTGCTATAAGTTTCACCGCTATGTGTGTGTTTCTGTCTGTCTGTCTGTCTGTGTGTGGTATCGTAGCGCCTAAACGGATGAACCAATGTTTTTTGGTTTCGTTTGAAAAGTAATTTAACGGAGTGTGTACTTAGCTATGTTTCAAATGAGTGAGTCTTCAAAATGCTTTAAGGAAAAAGTTAATTTAATTTAGAATGTTTTTGTATATGTTTCAAATGCGAGTTTAGGGTTCCGAACTCGAAAAATTCGTCGGGGTTTTTTTAAATTTTGTCAATTTCACTTGTGTTATAGTGTTGTTAATCTCGAATTTTAATGTATATTCCGACTAATGATCCTATACTTTTCCAGTTATGCCTAATATTTTGACAAAAGTCCATATGTTAATGTGTTTTTCAATAAATATTGTACGTTAGTAAATACAGATAGATATTACATACAAACAAGTATGTAATATCTTCAACGTATAAAACCGATAGACATACAGACTATACTGTATGTACACATATATTCCTTTATTCATGTAATAATGTCAAACGGACCCACAAATAGACAGATAGACTGACATACGGACGGACATTTTAGAGAAAGCAAGCAAGCAATCATTATATGATGACAAAGTCCACACACTGTTTGTCAATTCTCTGTATGTTTGTATGTTTGGCTGTGTGTCTGTTTGTGTTTGTGTATTTGAAAGCTTTTAACCAAATTAAGAATTGAATTTACCTTTTCAACAAGGGTGGGATATACATTTAAACATATACAACGTGTCTCAGAGTAACTAAGAATATTTTACTCTTTTATAAACGCTTCGGTAACGTATATCGATATGAAATAAAACGATGAAATTCCACAACAAATTTTGTTCCCTTTTTATTTGATTAGTATAGCTATTGGCACAACCATACACATTATTTTGCTCTCACCTAATAAGTATACACCCAAAGGTTACTTTTAAAAAGGAAACTATCGTGGCATCCCCTGTTGAGGAATGGCATTATAGATTTTTTATCTTAAAAAACTTTTTTTACGAAAACCTTCAAAACAAAATTATTAGCTGCACAATTCTTTTTCGTCTATACTTTCATTTTTTAAACGACTCTATAGTATAAAAATTGGTTAAGATATGATGATTTTAAGGATGAATATTTATTTTGTGAAACATGTGAGTTCACAACGAAAATCAATTTTTTTCGGGCATTGAGCTCTAAAGCCTCAATTGATCATAATAAAGGAGGGAGGGGGTAGCGAAACCAATCCTGTATATTTTTTTGATATATTTTATTAAGTTTAATTTTAAGAAATTGTAAAAAAGAAAGAAATGATGCCCCAATGCAAGAGTACACTCTTGCATTGCAATAATTTTAATTTCTTGTTACTAATATGACCTGTATCTCACTTTAATTTTTTTGAATTTTTTGATGGCTGGGATTGGGGAAGGTTGGAAAAAGCTGAAAAGCTAAAAGGCAATGGAATTGTAGTTTTTAAGCATCAGAAATTCAAATGTGACATTTAAATTATAGTTTATCAACTGGTGCAGAAAATACGATGAACAAGAATGAAAATGCTACTGAGATACAGGCAAAGAGAGCCTCTCTTCCCTGCATTGGATATAATAGTTGGACAGCTTCTAAAATACAACTTTTGGGTGTATACAAATTGTTTAAAAATTTTCATTTTATCAAAATAAAATGCAGAGTCGATTCCACTAGCCATTTAGACAAACTTTTCTGGAAATGGATTCTACTTTTAAAGAGTCGACACTCTGTAAATATCAAAATACATAAAAGCGAAAGTTGTAGTTTAAAGTAGACTATGGGTGTATGGGAATTGTATGCAAGCTATAATATCACCAAAGTTAAGTGTAGGGTTCTTTCCGCTAACTATTAGTCCATCCTTAATAAATATGAAGTGGACCATTTTAATCTATTATAGGTACTAGCTCGTTTTGTAGTCAATCAAAAATAACTTTTACAAAATTGCAGAGTTTGATGGACGCCAACAAAATTCCTTTTCAGCACAACTTCCTTCCTAAAAATTAAATGCAGATTCATTTTTAAAATCTGTAACACTTTGTAAATAGATACGTAGATACATGTATTCCCGTTCCTACACACAGTCAGTTATAAATGTTATGCACTTTGAAAAATTTTTACATTTTAGTTTCACTTAAATTATTACTAAACTATCGAGTGGTTACGATATTTGCATGCAGACGGTGGCTTGCGTAATGCATTACATGAAACTTTTATGAACGTTCGAAATTAGTCCATTTAGGTTTGAATTAGCAAAGGTCCGTTTTTCTTACTGAGTCAATTTTTATGCAACGAATTAAAAGACAATTGCGGAATAATTAAAGAAAATTATATATCTTGATATCTTCTATCTGATACGGAGAGGTATGGTTTCGTTTATTTAGACAAAAATAAGTGTCAGGTGATAGATCCAACTTTTCCTAAAATCCTGAAAGCTATGTATTTAATGTCACACCATACAAGTCTCTTGTGGGCTAAAGAAGCAGTCAAAATATGTGAGATACATACGTACATACTTGAATTAGCCAAAATATTGTTAATAGGCACTAATTAAAAAGAATTTGCCTATAGATGTTTTAAATTTCATTCTTCTCTTCAAAACTCAAAGTTTTCAGTTTCAACAGTTTCGAAAAAAACTGTTGAAACTGAAAACAAAAGTTGTTTATTTCTGTTTATAAGAAACATTTTTTACATTTAAACTTTGTTCTACCTCTAATGGTTTACAAGACCCAATATGTTGCTCATTTACGAACTCGACCTCACTTTTTACGTCCTAAGCATGCTTTAAAAATTTCAGCTTGATATCTCTTTTCGCTTTTGAGTAATCGTGATGACAGATGGACAGAGAGACGACAGACAGACAGACAGACAGAAAACCGGAAATGGACTAATGAGGTGATTTTTTGGACACTTATACCAAAATTTTGTACATACTATCAATATTTTTTAGCGTTACAAACTTGGGACTAAACTTATTATACCTTGCATATTTCATATACATGGTATAAAAATGATTTCAAGTAAAAGAACGCGTCTTCAAGATAAAAACAAGGTTATTTTTAAATCTGCCAATTTTATCACCCTATAGTTCCCCCTTTCTTGCATTATGTTTAGAGGATTCTAAATCTCTACCTAATTTCTGTGAAAATTATTAATGAACATTACAACACCATTGTCTGCATAAAAATATTTTCTAAAAGCTAAACAATTTTAAATAATTTAATGTATTATTATTTGGAAATAAGTACAAAAAAATAATTTTTTTTTTAATAAAAAAATTTTTCTTATAGTTATTATTGTTAAATACATCAAAGCCTGATTTTCTCTTCTTCTTTTTTCGTCATTCTATGAATGGTAGAACAGTTTTTCCTTCAATCAACATTTTCACTGACTCTATAAATGTATGTATATTTTCCAAATGGAAGGTATATGAAAAAGAAAATCTTATTATCGAACAAATAAAAATTTTCTTGTAAAATATATTTTATATCATAAAGAAAATGTTATGAAGGACATTAATAATAAAACTTTACTCAATAACATTTCGAAATGATCAAAGTGATCATGAAAAAATCTTGTTTTCTCATTTTTCGTTTTCTCGTATTCTTTTGCTTTCTGTAAATGATATAGACAGAAAAAAATTTGTTTACGTTGTCAATGTGATTGGAAAGTATGTAAAATAATTTAAAGGTCGAGTCACCGAAGATATTATTATCTTATACCATGCAACGACCAGTCATTATTATTGCGACACTCTGCTGAAGCTGCTAATTCATTAGATGTGATTGATGAACTTTTTTCAAAAATAATTTAAAGAACCGACTCGAATCAATAATTTTCTTGCTGGCAATTACGCTTTGAAATCGTTTCTAACCATATACTTAGCTTAAAAGTGTAATTGCTCACAAGAAAGTGTACTGTAGTTAGAGTCGGTACTTTAAAACTATTTTGTCCTTCTTTGTGCATTTTTCTTCGATTCTATTTTTTGCGAAAAATTTTTATTTTGTTCTTTTTAGTTATATGTTAAAAAGACGTATTAGTTCATATCTTTAAAAGAGCGAATGTTCCCTATAGTAATTAAGAGACCCAAAAATATCAAAATATTTTCGAAATTGATTCGCTTCAATCATAAAATCATCTTTCAATGGATTTAAAAGAAATTAATAATTAATTATTATTAATGCAACTAAATAATTAATTTTTATACACATTAATTAAAAAAAATTAATATTATACATACGAATAATAAAAAAATTAAATAATTTTTTTATATATATTTTTTTTTATTTATTTACCTATTTAAGAGGTCTTTTTGACAATTTATTACTCTTTTAAATTGCTCTTATAGCCAGTTAGTAAACAAACAAGCGAGCAAGGCAGTCTAGTCTAATAACTCTTTATATATAGGTATAATAATATTATTCAAGTATGTTTTAAAAGAAGCTGAAATATGAAAAAAATACGCACCTTTTTTTTATAAAAGTTTATTTTATTATATACAGGTGGCAAATTTCTTTCAATGAAAACAATCGGTCTTTGTAGACATATAACATGGATAAATATGCATTTTGTGGTGCTATTCCTGCGACTCTGTTAATTATTTTTTTTTAAATTGTCTCAATTCTTTGTAATTTTCTATTTGCCTCAATACGACAGGCCTGATATTTTTTATAAAAGAAAAATCTCTAAAATATTAAGGAAATTATTGAATATCAGCTTTTTGTTGTGTTTTATGTATCGGTTTTTTTTTTTTTTTTTTTTTTTTTTGTTTAACTGTTCAGATATTAACAGTTTATAGTAGTATTCTAGTAAGGACGTAACTGAATAACAAAAATATCAATGTGTTTGTCATAATGATTGCGAATAAGATGTGATTTTTTACAGCCATTCTGCAAAGTTTGAGTCCAGCAAGTGGTCCCAATTCGTAGCTATGCGAAAATTTGAAAATGTTAATTTTTCGGATTTTTCGGCATAACTCCAGATTGGGCCCACTTGCATCAAACTTTACATGATTGTTCAGTATCACATCTAATGAATTATTAAACAAGCAGACAGTTTCCAGAACAATCACTAAGTGATAGTTATTTTCGATTTTTTCGGCATGGCTCCGAATTGGGACCACTTGTTGGGCTAAAACTTTACAGAATGACTGTACAGAATCACATCTAATGAATTATCAAACTGATTTGCTAACTTTTTTTGTTTGCAAAACGTAGTTTCACACTCTTTTTAGGAGTTCACATAACATACCAAAAATGCAGCTTTACGTCTTTTGATTGAGTAAAATTAACGGACTTTTCCACTAAATTTTAGGTGTTTCAAAATATATATGTCTCTAAAAATATTTTTTGGTATAGCAAATACTGCTTAAGGATGTCTCAAAATTAAACGGAATTTCACGGCACCATTCCTTTGTGGTAATACGAGTCTCAGTGGTATAAGTATTTACCGAGGTTTGAAAATATTCGTGGAATTAAAATTTCGGATTAAGAATAACGTGGTTTCACTTCTGATAAAAGGCGCATTTTTTACATTAAGCTTAAATAATTTTGTACATTTCAGTTTGTCATTTAATACAAACGTGTATTTCTAATATTTTAACATAAGTTTTTAATTTCAACCTTTAAATTAATTTTTTACCTGAGTTGTATCTTTTCCAACCGCTTTTACCGAAATTTCAATATTATATATACTAACGTTTTTATGCGCATTTACTTATTATATAACTAGAATGATACCCACCCGCTTCGCTGGGTCTAAAAGTAAAGATTGATAAAGATTGCTCTTGCTTATCTCTTTTCTATAACACTCGAAATAATAGTAAGAATTGTTTTACACAGGTAATATATATATATATATATATACATGTATATATATATATATATGGTTTTCTATTTTTTTAAATGTATATTAGTCGTTATTATTCATTGAGTATATCAGAAAAGATAGTGTGAAATATTTTATGTTTTATTTTTATTTTTTTTATTAATATATCTTTATAAATTATATCTCATGTATTATTTTGAAGTAAGTATGAGCTATATTGCTGTACAGTTTCATTAAAAATAATTCGCTAGTTTTAGCGTGAAAGCGTAATAAACAAACAAACAAACAAGCAAACAAACAAAAAACAAACAAACAAACATGCTTACTTTCGCATTTATAATATATAGAGATGAAGAAAACCAATTTGATTTGAAATTTTGTAAGCATATAGGAATATGTATGAAAACATTTTTTTTTAGCCTTTAAATTCTAAAGAGACATATCATTATATATCATGAATTTATAACTAATCTTTGGTAATATGAAACATTACTATCGTATTCTACACTAGGTATACAATATTTGTGAAACGTGTCGCAGTCTTTTTTCAACTATTTTTCGTTAGAAAACTACACTAGTAAAGATGACATTATGATTTCGTCATATGTTATTCTCGAAAATAAAAACTTTAAAACGAAACAATATTGCTATCAAACATACAAAAAACATATACATTGTTGCATTTTATCATAGTCGTGTTCTTTTTTCAATTATTTTTTTTTTTATATTTTACATTATATATTTATATTATATCAAAAACATCTCATCATCTTTGTTTTTTTTTTCTTTTTTTACATACGTCTGTCTGTTTGATGAGCAAGAGAGTATAATTCTAGTTCATTTATTCATTTGTTATGTGTCTGTATCTTTATCTATGTGCATGTGTGTCTGTGTTTGTATTTGTTTGTTTATTTCATGTTTTATGTTGTTTTACATTCATTATTACAAGTTTTATTTTATTATTATTATTTATATAAAAATGAGAAAAACAATTCTTTTTAGTTTTACTATTTTATATATGTTCTCATTTACTAAGTCTATCTCACTCGTACATATTGTTCTTCTTACTTTTGATTTTTATCGTTCCGTAGAGTTTTAAGACCAAAACAGGTCTAGAAAAGGTATATTCTTTATAAGATGAAATTATTTTAGCGAAAGATGTCTAATGAAAAGTTAAGAAGACTAATAAAATAGCTTCAAGATAAATTCGAGTTGACGTATTTGTTAAACCATTTATGCTAACTAAGTACGTTTCTTCTCAACACATTTGTAAAACATTGAAATTTGCCATCCTAGTAATGTTACATTGTAGAAGCTCTACGGTATTTTATAATAAATATATATTTTTTTTTTGGTAAGGTACGAAATAATAATAATAATAATAATAAATAATAAATTTGGTTTGAGATTTAAACAAAGTTAAACAAGGAAAAAAACAAAATGAAAGAAAAAAATTTTAAAGTAAAAGTAAATAATCATAGTAATTTGTAATGGAAAAAATAAATTCTTAAACTAAAAAGACAAATTTGTTCATTCATTCAAAAGAAAAGACCTTATCATGGGTGGACAATTCAACTAAAAAATTTCTAAAACGGGAAATTCAAATTTTTAAACGGACGTGACATCATAGTACTGGCTTGTCAAATTTGTTGACATACTGTACGGCATTAATTACTTACATTTGGTATGATATTACATTAATTTCTATTATTCCGGCTTTTTATTAGAAAACTTAATGATAACTAGTGTAAACTGTATGTTGTAAATTCATTTTTTAAAGTGCAAATTATACATTGAACTGTCACCAATTGACAGATCACGTACTTATACGTCATCAACAGAAAGCGCCAAAACACTGCTGAAAATACATGAATATTCTCTATTGTTTACAGAAAATAAAAAATTTTTTTATACGTGTAATAGTTTCACCCTAGAACAAGCCTTCCAAGCCCCAAATCGTAGAATTGAATTTCTTGAAAAAACTATCACGCTCAAAGCTATAAACGGGACAGTAAGTTACGTAATACGAAATTATGAAAAATGTTAAGGTATAGATTTTTTAATTAATAAAATTATTAAAAATCATTATTGTTTCTAAATCGGGAAAATATTCACTGCCGCAAATTTCTAAGTAGTTTCATGGAAGGCCTATGAAGCTTCCAGGCTCTACTAGCTTTATTAGGCACATAATAATGTCTGATTTTAAAGTTGAAATAGTATCGAAGTATAAAGCATTCGAACCTTTTAGTTATAATTTGTGTTCAGGTTTGCTTTGTGTTTATTTTTTGTACTCATTTTATTATTACAATTGTTTTTTGATGAGAGTTGAGAGAAAAAATATGCACTTTTTTAATTGATATTATTCGTTTTTAATTACGTTTTATTGAATTTTATTTTTGTAAAAAAACTATAGAATTCATTTTCTCATTTAATCTTGATTCTAAGAATTATAAATGATTTATTTGAAGTTGGAATTTTATTGGAGCAGAATTCACATGCGGAAAATTAGTAAAACTAGAGTTTAGATAATACATAAAGTAATAACAGATAAAGGATTAATTTTGTGCCATAATACTTGTGGTTTTCTTATGATACACAGATTTGTTTAGATACACGCCATTTTAGGTATTGTTTAAACTGGAGAAACTGCTGTGCAATCTATATCCTGCAGATCACAATATCTCTTCTCTGATTTTTCTACATCTACTTTCATCAATATTATTTCAGTCGTTTTGCTGTGAACACCTTACAAAGAACAACGTAATTGAATACTCATAGAAAGGTGAAAAGAAGCGTTAAAAATTTGTTTGCCTTCCAAATTTCATTAAATTCCATTCGCCTCTCTGAAGTAAGAAATATTCACCATGAACTTATGTACATATTACAAAAATACAAGACCGTGATGTTGAGATAAATTTAAAAGTAGCAATATCATAAGCACTTAGTTCTAGCGAAAAAAATACACTGTTTGACGTTGACAAAGCTGACTACAGCGATAATTTTACAACGAATTTTGTCTGCGAAGCCTACCTAAAAAATGATTAATCAAATAATGTTGTTTTTGTTATAAGAATGGTGTAATACATACAAGGCGTGGTGTTCCAAGACGTTCAAAACGCAAAATTGAGAATCAATTTAACGAAATTTTGTATAATCACCTCTTCATTTTACTAAACATAATAAACGTAATAAATTTCTAATATAAAAATAAGTTGAAGGAAATTTTTTATTATGGCTTCGAAAATTAATTTTTATTAGTTAGAGTAATTTTAATTATAATAGTTCGAATTCCAGTCTGGTTAGCTTACACCATTAGTTTTCAGTAAACGTTTTTTTCAAATGTTCTACATTATCTTATAAACATATTTTTAAGTAACCCCTTCTTTAAATTGAAATGATACATTGTAAGGAAATTTTATGACAGTTTTTTTCCTTCTAGATAGTTCTAGATACGTATTTAGAACATTCTAGAAGACAACTTTATTCCAATGGGATTTACATATTTTACGATTTATGTATTAAAACCGAAATAAAATTATTTTCTTAATGCAATATCTAAAATGATTTTATTACAATTTGAAGAGAAAACCATTGCGATTTTCTGCTAGGTATTATAAGCTTTTGATGTGAGAATTTTAAATGAATATAAAGATTTTTGTCACTTGAGATTTCCGGGACTTTGATGGAAATAAAAAATTAACCATAAATGAGCCCACAACTGCCTTCTGAAATAAACACAAGCATATTCATTATCTACAGTCACACTGTTTGATTCATAGATGTTTCCTTAAACATAGAATTTTTAAGGATAAGAGGCCATTTATTTTTACGTAAGCATGGTTTTGACGATTTTTGACACCTCCCTCCCCCACGTAAGCATACATAAGATTTCTCGATCTTCACTCTCCCCCCTTTCTTACGTAGGTAGGATTCAATCTTGTTTTTTCGAATAATAAAACATTGTCAGAAAGCAATCAGTTACACTAAAACTCACAGTTTGACGTAACTTAAAGACTTTTATTCTTTAGCACAGAGCTTATAGTTCGCGATGTACATATTTAATTTCTAATTTTAAATTTCAACTCCTACGTAAGATTAGATTTAAATTTACCCTCTGCCCCCACGTAAACACAAGAGTAAATTTTTAATACACCCTACCCTAAAAATTCTTAATTAATTAATGACCCCCTAATTCCAGACATGGGAAATATTATTTCCACAGTTAAGGAAGCACAATGTGATACGGTTTTAGTGACATGTGCAGTATTTTTTTATTCATAATGTTCGGCTCTCGAACCATATAAGCGGTTGTGAGGACAAGACAGATAGAAAGGGATTGTTTAAAAACATATCACAGTTTAAAATAAGATTTATTATAAATCTTCCAAGTAATATCTTTCGCATAAACTCTGTCTGTCTTACATATGAGGTTTTCTCACACAACATTATGATGTTTTTGTACGTAGTTTTAAAGTTTTCATAAAGCACAGCAATAACTACCCACCCACACCCCTCTGCCAGTTATAATATATTTAAATATTATTTATAGTTATATTTATTTAATAATATTTTATGTGTAATGTCAGAGTTGTTTTTTGGTTACATAAACGAAGCAGTGAGACAAGCACACGGTGGAAAGAGATTTGTTTTTCAATTTATTTGAACCAAAAATTTAAATTAATTTACAACAGTTTACACACGTGTTGAATTGGTTTTTATTTACATAAAATATTTCATATGAAATATGTTTTAATGTGGAGTGGAATACTCGTTGAATGACTATGTACTTAATAAAATCTCAACTGGCAATCATTTTAAGATACCCCGAAATAAAATTAGGTTGGATAGAATCGTTGGCATCGTAGCTCCTAAACGGATGAACCAATTTTAATTTTTGAAGTGAAAACTTCATATATAAATATATAATAATATTTGGTGGGGTAAAATCTGATGGTTTCGCATCATAAACATGCAATGAGTATAGATAGCTACAGATATAACACCGTAACTTAGTAAACTACAACTTTTTTCATTCGAAAAAACGAGTCCTATGCATTAATATAATTGAATCAGTAAAATTTAACTATTAACTAAGTGAGATCGCAATTAAATTTTTGAGTACTATTTTGGAATTTTTTGAAATCTAAGAAAAACTGTTGAACCTAATCATATACTAAATAATTTAATTGTCGTTCAGAAGGTGTGTTTGACATACCCGTTTACTTTATAATATTGTCGTCAGATACTGAGCATTGTACAAATGACATTCAATAAGTTCCTATATTACGCGAAAAGTAGTTTTAATTTATTTCATATGACGTTGAATTTATTACTTATTGCACCCAATAATTAGGATTTTCTTCAAAGGAATGAGGTGACTTCCATCGCAATTACCAAACTTGAAACTTATTAAGGATGTCATATACTGAGTGTGTCAGGACATGCATTAAATACTTTATTCATGTTTTATTGAAATTTATTTTTCTTTCTCATCTGAAAATAAGGTTGATACTAGTGTCAAACTGTTTAAACGAAAAAATATTGTGTTATACATTATTTTGTTTTTATAATAAGACAAAAAATACCTAAAAGTAATATATTTCCATCTATCTCTAACGATTTACAACTTGGTTCTTACGGATTCAAGACCCAATTGACCTGTGTTGCTCATAAACAAACTTAGCTTCACTTTTTACGTCCGGAGTACGCTATAAAAATTTCAGCTTTATATCTTATTTCGTTTGTGAACTATCGTGTCCACAGACAGACGGACGGAAAATCAGAAATGGGCTAATTAGGTGATTTTATGAACACCTGTACTAAAATTTTGATACTAGCATCGAGATTTCTAAACGTGAAGCTTAGAATGTAGTTGAAAATGAATAAGAATTATAACTTTTTTTTAGTTCACCCGACTAGAAATTGTCCCAGTACTTATATTGGGGCCCGCTTGGGATTTGTTGGGGCATGTCCCAATAGGTCTATCCCAATTGGGATCCGATTGGGAACCTTTTGGGATAGCCCAATGTAAAAAAAGGCGATTTTATAATAGTTTTTCCCAACTGGGGCCTATTTGGTAACTTATTGGGAAAGCCCAAATTAAATTAAAATAGGTCTATCCCAATTGGGATCCAATTGGGAACCATTTGGGATAGCCCAATGTAAAAAACGGCGATTTTAAATAGTTTTTCCCAACTGGGGCCTATTTGGTAACTTATTGGGAATGCCCAAATTAAATTAAATGATAAACACGCGGTTTAATTGTTTGAGTGGGACCTGGTTGGGAACACGTTGGGATAGCCCGATGTAAAAATTAAATAATCTTTACTCTATTTTTACCGGATTTTGAAAAATTTGACTGCTTTGAATAAAGCAAATATATATGTTCTTAATCTTAGTACAGTTAATTGATTTAAAAAATTTCCTACTTTATTAAAAACAATCATAATTTTTCAATTAATTTTTTTTGTTTAAGTTATTTTTTTATAGTAAGTAAATAGTTATAAATTTAGAAAAAAATAATTTCCCTAAAAAAGTTTTAATTCAAAACGCTTTACTTCACTTTTAACTCTGTACTTTGAGTATTTATAAACGTTTCGTTTTTTAAATAATCTATTTTTTTCTCTTAATATTATTCTGTTATTCCTATTTCCCTTCTATTTGCATCAAAAGTATCAGTTGTTCATTTTTGAATTTTCCGCGTTTTATTTATTTAAAACATTTAACCAGATGGCGCTACGAGAAGTTTTTTATTTGTCATAATAAAAACACATGTGATTAACAAATAAAAGTGAAAAAAAAAGTGATTTTTTATAATTTTTTTTTTGGTATTTTAATTTATAAAAATTCAGCATCATACTATATCATAAATTTTTTTAAGTGCATTTACGTTTAATTGAATTTTATTATTTTGACATATGTGTAACGAACATTTTATGAGAGTAATTGAAAATGTCAATTGGAGATTGAGGTTATGTAAATGTGAACTTGGACGTCTACGAATCAGAAGATGTCGTCAAACAACTCCGCACTAGTTTTTATTCAAGTATACAAGGTAAAAATTTCGATCACAAGTTATATTGTAATTATTAAAAAAAATAGTTCTTTCGTTAATAATTTTTTTTAAAATTATTATAGATGTCATTATTAAAAAACTAGCTTCCAGTCCCGAAAACCCACTAGACGATAAAGAAATTTTGAAGGCAATGACAGCAGTGATACAAGGTGCTCGAGATTGGGATGGCCATCGTCTTCTTCGTTTAAAAAAATGATCATTCTATTGACTGGATCTATTGTATTTTTATAAATTTATAAATAAAAAAAATTGCTTGGTAATTTCCAGTTTATTTTTAATTTGAAGCTATAGGCTACATCATGATTGTATTGATTAACAAGGGGTAAATGATTTACAATAAGGTAAATTCAGCGGGAACAGACCGGGATTATTCGATTGGGAACCCATAGGGCTTGCACATTCGGGAACCTATAGGGACTGCCCAATTGGGAACCAATTGGGATAGCCCCACCGGGCCCCAAATAAGTTTCTGCGTTACAGCCCAATTTGGGGTCCCAATTGGGCAACCAAGCTGGGTCCCAAGTGGGAGCACGTGAAAATTTCTAGTCGGGCAGTACTGATTATTTTTACATCAAATTATAATTGAGTCAAACAAAATGGTTTACAATTGCACGGGTAATATTTGTTAAAAAATTATCTTCTTGTTATTTTCTAAGCAATTTTCAACGGAAAATCACTGTCATAATTGAATAAAAACAAACTGTTTTTTTATGAGTTTTTTTTTTTTTTTTTTTTAACTCAAAATGAAGTAAACTTAAGTGATGATTTTCCCAATAGGCCGTTTTAAGGAAGATAATCGTACAGTTCAGTCCATACATAGAATGGTATGGGTGATGTATGTTGTATGTATGAATGGACACAAAACAACTACAAAAGGATATGATGATATAGATGTACAAACAACACAATATGTCTCCCAAGGGTAGCGTATATTTTTGAAGACAAGAATCTTGAGTTACTGTTTGTTCTATGTTCAATGTTTAGACCTAATAAACTTTTGACTTACACAGTTAGAAGAGCCAGTGAGAAATATTTATATTCCTTCTCGATTGTTCTATATAGAAAGTTTAAGGCAATGCGTTGTGTGCCTTGCTAGGTTTAATACAGTGAAATATGTATGTGAAACATTTTAGTATATCAAATCTATATAACATATTTAAGAATTATTGTGATTTTGAATTACTTTGAAAATATATACATGGTGTTTTAAATTATTCGGAATATATGTGAACTGAGGTAATCCCAGAATGATATACGATAACACTAAAATAAAAAAATTAAATTAAAAACTAGAAAAGTATTGCGGGATTTTACATTCCGTACTTTAATAAAGGCACAAACTACATTGTATGACTGAACAAGAACAAATTCCCTTATATGTACAAATTTCAATGTAGATTTCGGTTTGTGCTTATTGTACGACTTTTTAAGAAATTTTGTACCGGCACATGCAAGTGTCCAAAAAAGCAGGATAAGATTGTTCACTAACTTTTCAGCGATAGTTTACCAATGGGATATTTACGCTAACCATCGGTTAGAAGAACAAACTAATACTAATTTTTCAACGGCATATCATCCAATTGTGCTTTGAATATGTCGAATATTTAATCAAAATTTTCTAAGAATGATTGCCCTCCTAAAGTTCTTACTTCAAATTGAGAGTACTTAAAAATATAATAAAGAAATTGAGTGAAAATGATGTTTTTTTCATTAAAATATATGAATTAGGCATATCAAGCCAATTGACCATATTCGGTTGAAACAGCAAATCAAAACGATGATTAAACAGCAATCATCCTATATGAAAATATAGAGAATATTTTCCTATAATAATAATATACAATAAAGTTTTTACCTCCCAATGATGATACGACCACATGAAAACAACAGTAGAATAGTTTTGATAGCCGTAAATCACAACCAATAACAGGAATACAAACAAACTATGAATATCAAAACTTATAAATAACAAATACGGATCGTATATTATATTACAAGAGGGGCATTCGATCGATTTTCATATCAAATGAATAATATTTATCTTAGAGAAAATATCTTATGTGTTCTATATCTTTTTATAATACCTATATATACTATTCCCTAGTCTTAAATCTTACCCCAAATATGCATTCGGAAGAGATCGAGGAAAGGGTGAAAGTTTAGTATTACATAACAGGAAACATTTCCATGTATGGATAAATAAACAAAAAAAGAAAACAATATAAACAGACGAAGACTATCACTATTTTACTATTCTAAAAAAAAGAGTAATGTCAACTAGAATTTTGTATGAAAAGGATGTGAAAACTTCAATCATCGCTGGCCTTTAGGCACTATGAGAAACCATCTTCAATTATCATACAAGAACCTTACAACACTGATAAAACCCATGTTTATGGAAGTTGTCATAGAACTTTCATGGGAGATCCAAATCGTTTTTGCTTGAAAATATTTCTTTGCCTTTTAGCGTTCACGAAAAAAGGTTTTTGATGTGTCAGGTATAAGAGTCCAAGTAGTGATGACGGCTCTCCAGTTTTATGCACTCAGTTCATTTCAACAAATATACATTAAGCTATTGAAAAATAAATTAGGCCCAAGACATTCGACATTAGTTAAACTTTTACTCTCTTTACTCGTTTTTGTATTAACGCTAAAAGTAAAGTAAAATTTCAAATTTTCAAGAATGTTGATGAAAGTCAAATATGTAGTCACTGTGTCGACCCAAAAATAGTCTTTCTCCTTAACTGGAGGAGTTGCTTAGGATACAGGACCTATAACGTTACAGTTGGTATAAATACGATGTTTATTAGAATTTATTATTGCTTAGATACATTTTGTGTAGGTTTTATTTTTAGAGAATAATGTACAACCTTGATAGATTCTCGAAGAAAATATATTCGAATAAATAAGATTCATTATATTTTATCAAGAAATATGTATAAAGTACTAAGTTCACACAGATGTTATTAGATGTTATTACATAAACACACAATCTTCAAAACCTGAAGGTACATGATGGCAAGCAAACAACAAACCTACAAATGAAAATGATGAGTTGTGTAAAGAAGTTTTCTGTACTCTCAAATAGTCATCAAGATAATAAGGAAATGTATCTGCATCCTTATAAATCTATGAATCTATTTATACAGGATTTTTCATTTAAAATGATAAAACTATCAACTTTTGTATGATAAACCATGAAAGTTATAAATGAAGCATACGCTATTAGTAGCTAGTTCATACTGATGATAACTACTTGGTCATCGAAATACTTATTTATATAATACAAAAATTGTTCTAGAAAATTGGGGCTAAAATCGAAATTTATTTCGAAAAATCCTCTCAATTATTATCTTTGATAATCTCTTTATTAAACATGATGTTGCGTTATTAATTTCCCATGAAAAAAACTAGGGTATCTTATACCCAAGTTTTTATACTATGTATATATGAAATATGTATAGTATATTAAGTTTTGTCCCAAGTTTGTAACGCTTAAAATTATTGATGCTACGAAAAAAATGTTGGTATTGGTGTTCATAGAATCACCTAAATAGTTCATTTCCGGTTGTCTGTCCGTCTGTCATCAGGATTACTCAAAATGAAAAGAGATATCAATAATTGTTTTTTTTTTCATTTGTTAAATTTTATTTATATCATTTTGAATAGAATACCCTTTATATCGGGGTATATAATTTTTGTGTAGCTAGTAGATGATAACTATCCTTACTTTAAGGCTGAAGTAAAGGAATTCTAGGTAAATTCATCTTATTCGTTGGCATATTTTCAATGTCTAGTAAACATCATAGAAGGTTAAGAACGCAAACAAGCATTCGACACATAATTTATTTATTTTTTATTTGATATGGAGTGAGCTATTAGTTTTATTTTAAAAGTTTTATTGTAGGCATAACCATCAATTCCTTGCGTAAGAAGCGCTAACACGAGGTATTAACTTACTGATTCTAAATAAAAATTAATTCGTTATTAATTTTAAATAACTTTTTTTTTGCAATTTTTGTGAATCATTCGTTTTAAATTGATTTAAAAAAAGACAGTAGTTTTGGACTACCTCTTGTTATGTTTAATAATAAAAAAATTACTGCATGAAGCTTGTTTCAAGAATTGAGATGTACAAGAATGAAAGTATTTGTGTAAACAAAACATTTCTATTTTAATTTCGTTTAGTAATGACATTTGCAATTGCATAACTATCGAATGTATATACATTTGATAGTTGCGATTTTGCTTTGTAGACAAATATTAGGTACCTAAGCAACGCCTGTTGTTTATACTCCATTATTGCGGAATTATTTTTCAGCATTTTCAGATTTGAGGACAAGCCGTTACAATCTTAAACATAACTTTCTTCAGACTTGAAAAATTCCTTAAAATAAAATCGACAATTTACTTACTACAGGAATTGAATTCATCTTCACGCTTAAAGATTTCTCATGTGAGTGAATGGTTGGTTGGCTTTACGATAAGAATGTGCTGTTTTTCTTCAGAACAACCGAATAAAAAAACTTAATAAATATACACCCAATAGAAAATGTTATTGAATACAAGAATAATAAAATGTATAATGTTTACGGTAAAAGGTAGGTAACATTCATCTGCGCAGTGTTATAACTCATAAATCAGATAGTTTATATCGCATAAATTTATTTTCTGTTAATACTGAGTTGTTTGGCGTAACCAACAAAATATTCAGGAAGTCAATCTTAAATATTATTCCTAAAAAACTCTCATAGACATTTGATTTTTTAAATTTTCTATCAAAATCAATACTGTAAAATATTAATTTTTTTCTTTTAAAGAGACACATTTTAATCATCTTACATAGACCCTAACAATTAGTAACCGCTTCTTACTGTCTTACTTAATTATGCCGCTTTTTACTGTCTCTGAAAAATTATTTCAAAGCTTGGCTTCTTCCAAATCGCAAATTTTCTCAAGTATTTTGACTGTTTGTTGTGGGTATAATACAATGTATTATAATCGCAAGATTTAATGAAAAATTATTGTTTATTTATTTATATATTTTTTTTTAAGAGCCTTGTTTTAAATTTTATGACAAACTTGAATTTAAACTTCATTTAAAGTTTTATTTAAAAGTTAATTGAACTGTATTAAAAGAAGTTAATTAATGCGTTGCTTGCTTTGAAACATAATTTATTCTATTTATAAAATAAATAATTAATAAAAAATCCAATTGAATTCAATAAAATCTGAAAAGAAATAAACAAGTTTACATAGCTACTTTAACAGCCGAGGATCATCTAAACCAGCTCAAATCTTCCCAAGAATAGGTTCCGACTGTTAAAGTCGCTATGTAAACTATTGCACTTGTTTTTTTCTTTTCACATTTTATTTAACACAGTCGAGTTTTTTACTTTTTATTTATTTATTTTATTTTAAACTTGTCAGTGTCCCGGTACCAAAAAAACCCTGTTTTATTTTAAATTTTTAATCTAATTTATCATTCCTAATTAAATTTAAACATATAATTTATATATATTTTCGTAATCACTTTTAATCTACTTTATTTTGAAACTCTACTCGATAGGTTTGGTTTTTCTTTTTTTTTACCATCGTATTACTATTTTGCACCAAAAATCCGCCAATTTGGTTTTTTGTTCAGACACCTACTTTAAAACACTTGAGTTTTCATGACGAATATTAGAATACTTTAAATGTCGAAATACATCGAGCTGTTTGGACGAAACGAGTAAATAGGGAAATTTACAAACAAATATATACATACATACATACATACAAACTTGACAGCCGGGTAAGAAGGTGATTAAATGTTTTAAAAATTGAGTGCAAAATTCTACTTATGAGTGAATATTTGTTTTTTCATTAAATTTCTCAAGCACTAATTGGCTTCCTTCTGTTGTTGGTTTTCCTTAAAAAGTTTCTAACCAAATTTGTTTTACTTTTTTGATGAGAAATAACTGTAAGTAATGTAGTAACAATTATTAAATGATCCTGAAAACTAATATTTAATTTACGATAACCAAAAGATGCACCTACGTGGAGTTCAGTTACTACTTGTTGATAAAATGAATTAAGATAAAATAAGGAATCAAATTCCAGACGAAAATTGTTGTATTTAGCATTATCATCCATACGTAGGTATAATATTATATTCATAAATAGTAAATTTCATTTATAAAGCGATATAATAATGAAACCGGAAGTGCAACACAGGTAATTAAAGAGGAAGAGCTAGTATAGCATCCGTTTCCGGTTTTTCATGTTGACTAGAAATATAATGTACATACAAAATGGTCCTTAAAAACTATACACGAATTTGTTATTTTAAAATAAGGGAAGGTATCGAGGCACTGAGAATATGCAAGGAAAATAATAAGGAAGAATAAGAAAGTTTTGATAATCATTTCTCAAAAATAAAGAAGTTAGTAGTTTGACAAACCTGCAATGAATTTAGCATTATCTTCGATAATGTACATCATATTGAACAGAATGAAAGATTGACCAGAACGTTCTTTCAAGTTTGACCAAGAGGCGTTTTTTCACAAAAAATTAAAAAATTATGGAGCGTGTATTTTCCATCATTGAGTAGTACCAAAAAAATATTCTTTGTCACTTTACCTCGTTTCACTCCTCAAATTAATAGTTGTTTTCATTCACGTTTGTGATTTTCGAATTAGATACTCTTACTTACGCCTTTCTATGGCTATGTGCAAATATTCGTAACTCTCTTCTTGCTAATGAGTTTCTTTGACTGTTCAGATACATGTCAGCGCTTCCTTATATCTCATCATAACCTTTCATTTAGGTAGTTTATTGGTTATAACTTTAAGTGGTTCCTGATCATTCATTGTTGCAATCGTTCATTGGTCTGTATTTTGGATATCTAACGCTTCTGTGTCTACGCCTGCTTAATAAATGATGCAACTATCACGAATGGTTATATGAGCAGAGCTAATTAATAGGAGCTTGGTAAAATTTACGCGAACCACTCAATTTACTAAATATATCATCACATTGTACTCTCTATTGAAAAGTTTTGAGAAACAAAACGAGACTGACACACAGGCAGACACAAATAGACAGACAAATAATAGGAGAATCATACACATACAATAAATAGATTGTATGCAACATACAGAGTGAGGCAGTGAAATGTGGGGGGATTTTGAAAACGCTGTAAAAAGAAATCATCTCTATTGTTATTATGTTTTTACTACCTTAAACTACATAAAATACATTTTTTGCGTTTTTAAGCAAATCGCACAGTATTTTTAAGTAAATAATGTTTATTAATTAAATTGTATAGGAAATCAGAAGGTCTCTTCTCCTTTAGACTTGCACGTTTCACTGGCCTCTAATTATTGTCACAAGTGTAGCTATGAATTCCCTAACATTATGCATACGCTATGACTATCTTTTCGAAAGAGTAAATCCAACTAATGGCTCAAATCTCACTGGCAGTGTTGCGGTATACAGTAACTTCAAGAAGTATCTACACAAATATCTTTGCATAGAAGGCTGTCTCATCTTACATAAGTTAAAATTCATAAGAAATTAAGCACCTTTTACTAAATTAACTTAATTCTCTTAAAAAGACAAATAATTTTCATAGAAATTTAATCACTTTTGCAGTAATTTTATTGAGCTTAATTTGGCAAAAAAATTTGGAAAATTGCGGGAGATTTCTTTTAACAGAATTTTCAAAATTGCTCACTTCTCAGCCTCATCCTGTATGCAGTAAAGGAAAACAAAATTATATATTGAAGCAGCTTCCACCTACCGATATCATTTATATTATATTGTATGGAATTTTATTTTGTTCTCTTCCTTTTTTACCCCAAACGTACCTTATTTTTTGGTATAGAAATAGATCAACATCATCATAAATAGCTTATATATTTATATTTTATTGAACTTTCCAATTCTTGCAACCGTTTGTTATTTGAACGTTATGTTATTTGAGTCTAAACATATATTGTAGCTAAATGTTTCTAGGCTATACCAAACCATCAAGCGGAGCGTCTGCGAATATGAACAATGGAAGCGTCTGCAAATAGTAGCAGTAAAGCATAACCTTCAAGACTAAATGAAACCTGAGGAGATTAATTAAAGACAAATATATTTAAAAAAACTATTTTTCAGTACACTTATAGCCGCAAAAGTGTCGGGGTTTTGAAACTCCGAGAATAATTAAATCATGAAGGATATTTGCTTAGCTCATACATGAATTTTAAATTTTGCTTATCAGGATTTTTTAAAATATTTACGAAAATAACCCTTTTTAACCGACTTCAAACAAAAAAGGAGGAGGTTATCAATTGGACTGTAATTTTTCTTATGTGTGTTACCTCAGAACTTTTGACTTGGTGAATCGATTTTGATGATTCTTTATCTATTTGAAAGCTGGTGCTTCTCGTGTGGTCCCATTTCATTTTGGTCCAGTTCTAACAACGGCATCCATTAGATAACCATAAAAGTCTTAAATTTGCATTAAGTATGCACGACAAGAGGGCGAATATGATTCTTTTTATTTTTTTAGTGATTATTAGTTAGCGTACTTCAGATTCACTAAAAATCACAAAATGAAAAAAAAAACTGTTTAACAAAAATAAAACCGGCTTCAAATTTCTTCCTTATCGATATCGCGCGAACAAAATATAATATCGATTTCGTGGAGGTGTCGCACGAAGAATTTCATAATATTCGGTCTACTCGTTTTGATTCGGCCGAGTTTTTATTTCTTTTAACTATTTACTATGTTAGGAAGTTATTCATGTGGATCCCAAGGGTCGCACCAGAACCCACCAACCCTTTGTTGGATATTTTTTCTCAAAATTTTTTTTTTGATTCGTCATTAAATGGAGCTAAAGGGTGCACTGATAACTTACCATAACTTTGATTGATAAAATTGTTTTCACACATACGTCTCTCATTTCTAAGCAAAAATTAAGCTAAAAATTTTTTTAATGAATAAAAATTCTGACTTCAGCTAAATAATGATCCTATTCATCTATTCGGTCCGTGCGTGAGTTTCGTTTCCATGGTAACGATACACTACTTTAATTATAGAATTGTATGGATGCATATATAATTGTATGGATTGCATTTAAGACTTACATTGAAAATTTAATATTATTGTCTCACAAATTTAAATAAATAATTATGATAATTTACATTTGAAAAATAATATTTGTGCAATTTGATTTCTTATTTTCACAATTTTTAATGCATTAAGTTTAATTAATTCGTGTTTTATTTTAATTTGACATTTCTATAACTTTAACATGTAAAGAAGTGCAAATTAGTAATAATCCGCCTTTAACGCCAAAATTTGTCACTGGAAGCGCTAGCATCGATTTTATTGTCCCTACCATGACTACGCACACAACGAATTGATAAACAACAAAATACCTTTATATAGACTGTCAAATGCTTTTATTCCGTCAGCCATGCGTAATCAATTCGACTTTCACCGATCGCTTCAACCTTAAATATATTTCATTAGTATCCACTAATTCCCAATTCATCATTTGTATGAAGGAGCTATAATATTTTGACTTCATCACTTAATTCAAGGTATTTCATGTTTGTTGAAGCTAACAAAAGTGTAACTTTTTAAACTGAAATACAATTTTCGCTAATATCATCAACTCTTTTACCAATAATTATTAATCACTGATAAACAAAATTTGATTTTTTTTCCGATTGATGCGATAGACATTTCTCATAGTTTTGATGGTGCTGAATTCGAATTCGAATTCAGAATTTCTTTTCCCCTCAAAAGCTTTAATAGTATTTTCTAATGGCGTAAATTTTTTCGTGAGAAAAAATTATTCACCGGAGAAATATGACCTCGAATTAAGAAGAAAGACAAGTTTTTTCCAAGTTAGGGAATTTCTCGATAATGTGACGTGCTGAAGCAATTTTGCACTCAGATTCATATTCCGCACGTCAAAAAGTTTACTTCTGCGGCAAAATTTGTGATGACCACTGTTTAATTTTTTTTTGTATTACTTTCAGAAAATCTGTATCTGTATTACATCCTATAGGATTGTCATAGTAACTGTTTATATGCTTGTATGTGTGTGTGTTTGTGTGTGTGTGTGCTGTGTGTGTGTGTGTCATATATAGGATATAATACCCATAGAAAATTTCATTTGATGTTTTTTTTTTTTTAATAAATTTTTTATGAAAATTAATTAAAAAATTGTCATACATTGGAAATATATACCAGATATAATCGAAAGGCTTCAATTCCCGAAAAGAAGATTATATTAGGTAATCAGGCTTAAAATAAATGATTAAAAATGTGTATATGAATGGGAACATAAAGGACGAATAATAACATGTTAGTATATACAGGACCAATTTAAAACTTGTCGTATTAAACATTTTTTGTTTAATAATCACCACCTAATCTTAATAAATTAATCAGATTTTATTCATATTTTTAATTTGTCCGTACCTTGTACAAAAATATAAAATTACGTATAAAAAAATGCATGAAATATTTTTAACACGATTTAAAAGAATTGGAAAATACTTTTATTGAAGGGAAAGGGAATGATGGTAACTAATAATTCCATTCAACTTAAAAGTAAATATTATTCTAAAAAATTTTTGCAAGGGTTTCGGCCTAAATTTAAAAATAATAAAAGAAAATAAATAAAATTTATAAAAAAAAAATTTTCTTGAAAATTTGATTATGTAAAAAAAAAAGAAAGTAGTAAAGAAACTAATGATTTAAAAACAAAGTTATTATATTTCATCATAAACTAAGAAAATATTTACTTTTACTAAACAATTTCTTCGAATAGAAAGAAGAGAAACAAACTTATGTATAGTAAATACAAAAATGAATAACGCCAAAAGCTAGTTTACGTTTTAGTCAACTACTAATAATTTTATAAAAGAAAATAGATAGAAAAACAGAACAGCACTCCCATAAGTTTTATTTAACGTTCATTACTTTCGACAAGAAAAAACACTACTCTAAATTTATTTACATGATAGCGTATAAATTTAAGTGAATTTTTGTTTTAAGCTGTATTTCTGTTTTGTGGTGTGAAAAAAACTTGTGAAAATAAAAATTGACTGAGTTAATTGGTAACATACTAGGTATAGAGACATAGCCAGCCATACGTACATGTCACACATACATAACCAAAGAGTTTATGCAATCTTTGTCACTGTACATACCTGATATTCTCATATAATGCATACTATAAAATGTTCGAACCTAATTTGCGCCCTAACGGGAAAACAGTGATGTTTTCGAAAAAATGTTTCAAACAAAAGTTGTTTACTTTTTATAAGGAACATTTCCTACTTTTAAACTTTGTTCTATCTTTAACGGTTTACAAGATGGGTCCGTAGGCCTATAGACCTATGTTGCTCATTTACGATCTCGACTTCACTTTTTACGTCCTGAGCACGCTGTACAAATTTCAACTTGATATATAGACCTATGTTGCTCATTTACCATCTCGACTCCACTTTTTACGTCCTGAGTACGCTGTACAAATTTCAACGTGATATATTCTTTCGTTTTTGAGTTACGGAGTTGTCGGACGGACGGACAGACAGACAGACGGATGTGGACTAATTAGGTGATTTAATGAACAGCTATAGATACTAAAATTTTTCTCATAGGATCAATATTTTTAAACGTTACAATTTGGGACTCAACTTAGTATACCTTGATATATTTCATATACAGGGTATAAAAAACAGCGTGCAGTCGTGGAACCCCCGTTATGAACGAATTTCTTTATGAAGCTGTACAAAAACAAATGTAAACATTAAATAAATACATATCTGAGTTTTTGATTGGTCACCTAAATACAGTTTTTAATTAATTAGTTACTTTAATTTGATAAATAATTACGGTTATAAATTGATGTTCGTTTGACAGCTAACATAATGGTATTAGAGAATTTGATTAGTGTTAAGAAGCAGTGATCCCAAACGCACTTTTATTTATTATAGTCGATAATAGTCGATAAAACTCTTGAAGAATTTACGTATGAAAGAAATGCTAAATAATAGTAAACCGAGGCCATCTGCAAATATCTTCGAATAAGGAAGCCAATTTGTACGTAGATCGTGGAATTATTAAAGAAACTGAATCAGAAATAGAAATTTATTGAAACTTTTTATGAGGTGCATTTAAGCATTTGCTGATAGCTGGGAGACGTTGGGAGATAGTTGCATTTCGCATTCGAGAGCCTTTCCAATTCTAAATACTAAGTCTAAAATGAACTAGATAACACTATCAAGCAGATCTAAGTGCCGGGTCGTTCTTAGATAGACAATTAGGATGAATGTCCCATTCACTGAAACCAGAGATTTCTTTGGCAAGAGCTACGTGATGTTTCCAGTGGTTCGATTTCGATAATTTCGTCTTTTCGGAAAATACGTGACTTGATTAGCTATACATACCCTTTAAAGTCTGGGTGCATGCTACATTTCAGCAGTATTATGTGCTTATAGCTTGGCCTGTGGTTGCCTGTAAAAGATGGGTTGTGTTAATGGAGAGATCCAATTGCTGTACGATCTAGATGCAAAACACTATTGATTGAATTTCTATTTTGTTATACACTCTAATCTTTGATGTGTGAATTTCATAATATCATTATCGATTAAACGCGATAACGTGTAAATGCCATCGGCTTTTTAAATAAACATTGTGAAAATAAATGCATGCACAAAAAAAGTTTTTTACTCTGACAGATAGACAATAGTAATTAAGAAGTTTATTATTAAGATGATGATTTGAATTAGAGTTATTACTTACAAATAGTGTATTCTTAGTGGTTTATTACAATACTACAACTACTCCTTAAACGATATTGTAGCTTACTTAACACCACCCTGCCTTCCTTGCCTTGCGATCGCGTTGTGTTATTAAAAGTGTTTCAGATATTATATGTAATAAGTTTTGAAAATGTTCAACATAGATACATACATACTACATACATGCATATATACATGCATGGAAACATAGTTACTTACTTACATACAAGATGATTTTAAAAAAATGATTCCATCTACATATGTCAAAAACGGAATGGATAATCATAAAATGTGAAAACATGTATCGTTTCATTCATTCACAGAAAAAAAAGTGTGTTGTTTATACATAGGGGTGTCATCATGGTCACAGTAACAGGAGTCAATTTAGTTTTTTTTTTTTTTTTTTTTTAATGGGATAACATTTTTGTTGCAGTGCTTTTTTTGTCTTTTACCGCAAGAAAGTAATTTTTCTTTGAAAAATATTATAATTTTGAGAATTTGCTGGATACTAATTTTTTCGATAGATTCTTTTTACGTGAAAATACCTAAAATTAGTGGAAAAAATGCAAGTTGTGGAAAAAAACTAAATATTATATTTTCATTCTCCTTTAAATTGGACCAGTGTGTGATGAACACTTTTTTTAAAATCATTCTGTACAACTATAACTGCATAGTGTATCTGTTTTTGCAGCCTTGAGGTATATTTTCATAAATGTAAAGTTGCGATAACGACATTCATGTCTCTTAATAAACTTGTAGTTTATCTCTTGATTATATCCGTTCGTTCGAACTATTATGGAAGTGTATAGAAATTTAGAAACAATCGTTAAAATTAGAAGATGATATCTTCACAATATAAAAAATTTTCCCAATCAGTTGATTGTATTTATAATCAAAGGTATAATATTCATGTTTACTGTTTGTACCTTATAAATAAGCCTTTTTTTTAAGTAAGTTTAACGGTCACAAACATTATGCAAGTTATGCATAAACAACTCAGATTACCGTTGACACAAATATCGTTTCAAAAAAGCACTTTTACTTGCTTATCCCCTGAATCGTACCTGAACAAAAACTCGACTAATCAAACCACATATAGCATTCATTTTTAAAAAAATACTAACCGTTTCTTATGACGAAAAATTATAAAACTACTTACTAACCTGATGCTTAGCCAAATGCTTTGTTTGTCATTGACAAGATAGGGACATGAGCAACTGCAGACCAATACTGGAACCTTTACTCCGACTAAGCGGATGAAGAAACGAGTGAAGTTTGATAATGTCGGTCTTATAAACTGAGCTTTGTTTACGGGAGTTACTTTATTTTTAATACCAATTAATGGTTTTGTTGGTTATAGACATTTTTTTGGGAAAACAAAAGAAAAGCAATCATTTTTATAGTTTGAAAGTAAAAAATATAAGAAAATTTGAACGATTGCATGGTTACTTTTTCCATAAACACTACTTTAGGTTCACAAAAAGTCCTTGAAAGTTTGGGTTTTTGTACTAACTTGACTAACCGTATGTACTTATACCAAAATTAAGACGTGTTCTTTATTATTTTTTATATTAACTTTTAAATTAAGTTCCATCTTTTTATTTAAAAAAAAAATATATAATTTCAAAATTAAAATTAAAGTAGGTACTAGGTAGATGTGTATAATGTTTGATGACATTTGACAAATAACTTTGATATAATTTTTTGTGTGTAAAATATGATATAAATTTATTGTGTAACATGATTTTAAATAAAGGTACTCTGATGGTGATAAAATTTTAGTACAAAACTTTTCAAATGATAAATTTGTTATCACAGCGAGACTATAATTTATGATTTTTATAAATAATGATCAACAATTTTCATTTGTTTGAAAATAAAGTTGGGTACTACTACTATATACCTTCAAATAGAATAGATATCAACTATATTCTGTTTGTATACTCTTCATTTCATAAAAAATTGACACGGTTAAATATTCTGAGAATTTACAAACAAGCCGCCCAAATCCGTTCAATCCATATAATCCACATCATCAATTTCTTAGCTTTTACATTTAAAAAAAAAAAAAAAAACAAACAATAAAACAAACAAATAACAAAAGGAACTGAGAATGATTTAAAAAATATTCTTCTTCTTCTCCCCAATCTTCTAGTGTCGTTACACCGTTTTACTTTGCAGTTACAAAACTCTTAAAAAATTGGTGATATATTTTCCTGACCAGGTGCGAAACAATATTATCTAGATTATAATATCCCTCTTCGAAAAATAATCCTGCTTCGTAAAAAGAAGTGGAGAACAGACTGAAAGTACTTCGAAGAATATAATATATAGATTACTAGCTGTTACCCGCCCGCTTTGCTGGGCAACATCCCCACTTGCACCCCTCCCTCCACATTTCCTTGCGTTGGATAACATTTTTGTAATGTACACGTCATGCTCTTTTATTTGATACCCCACTTAGGTATATTTGTAAATATTCGATATTTCCTTCCCACTTTCTAGCTACACCTTTCTACCCTCCGAAGGTTACAAAAATTTCTAAATGTAATTTAAAACATTCTGACCAAGTTTTGAACTATTAAAAGCCATAATTGAAAAATATGAATTTTTTATTCATGAACACCCCCGCAACCCCTCTTGTGGGTGGAATTTCGTAAAATCCGTTCTTAGCTGACCTCTACTTGGCAAAAGGAATATTCCTCCCAAATTTCAAGTCTCTAGGTCTTATAGTTCCAGAGATATCGTGATGAGTGACTATCTATCTATCTATCTATCTATCTATCTATATCTATAGAAAGTCTCCTATATATTTATAGATAGAGAGATTTTAACTAAATATAAACTTACGAAGTCCATTTTTAAATTTTATCAAATACAACATCTTATTTTATACTCATTGTCACAAACATTTTATAATTTACTTTCACTGAATGTTAATGGTTGAGCAGAGTAGAGTAGGCACGTGGATTTTCCTGTTTATGATTTAATTACTTTCTTACATCTTAGTTTTTCTAATATTTCTTCGTATTCCATGCAAGATTCGTGAAAGAACAATTACTATTTAGTACTTTTCTGCATCGTTAAATGAGTGTTCTGAATCGTCAAACAAATGCACTCTTGGATTTAAACGATTCATTGCTTAGCAGCACATCTTTCGCTGAGTGTTATGTTAATGTCACAATAATTACATATTTCACGTTTAATAACCTGCCTCTTTTCTCAAAAGTACCGACATAATTTTATTATTGGTGAAATATTTGGAGCATTATACTTGCAGGATGTTTGCTCTGCTATTTTGTGACACAGATATTCTGAGCGCACATGTTAAAAAATTTTTTTGCATATCACTATGTCAGTATGGGTGTGAACACCATACCTACTCTGTACTCGATTAAGGGAATAGTAACATTAGAAATAGTTATGGTGGAAGAGTCAATGCAATATGGGAGCCAGAGGTCCATACTGGTTGGCGATACCCACAACATTGATACTAAAGTATCCGTCTGTTTTAAAACTGCCTTTACTTATGTTAGATTGTTATTTTTCTGTGTTGATGTGATGATTACTTTGTAAACTTGTGCAACGAAATATTGATCGTTAATGCGGTAAACCTTACTTTTTGGGAGATGAAGTTTAGAGCAGTGTGTGGGAAGCTAATGAATAATCTACGAAAAATCGATAGTGATGATTAAAGATAATTGCAAATAAATTTTGTACCAATCTTATTATTCAAACTACTTCAAAATTTTTGGATAATATCATACCAAATATAGTTAAGTTCGGTGGTGTTCATTGCACCGTTGGCAATGACTATTTATATACTGTATAGTGTGCGACCCTATTTGCTATTGCAATGCCGCTGCTACTACGACTAACATAGCATATAGAAATGAAAACGAGGTGATATATTTTATAGTGAATGTTGTGTTGCTTGTACAGCAAGGCAACAGACCTTTAAATAAATATGAATCAACCAAGGAAAATGGAAGGTAATTTAAGTTTTATAACAGATGAGTATGACAAATAGAATAATGATGTGGTTTTATGTTGCACTATATGTATATACAAGTTGCTCGTTCGTTCGCTAGTTGTTTGCTTCTATGTGCAACATTATATGTATACAGGTAGTTTTTAAACTGATGCATCGTACTGTCATATGGAAAAGACGTTTAGTTGAAAGAAATTGTGTGATTATGTCTGGTAAGGCTTAATAGATCTCAGACAATATCA
Organism: Chrysoperla carnea; assembly: GCF_905475395.1. Classification (NCBI taxonomy): domain Eukaryota; kingdom Metazoa; phylum Arthropoda; class Insecta; order Neuroptera; family Chrysopidae; genus Chrysoperla; species Chrysoperla carnea. The sequence goes on along the minus strand of NC_058337.1, from coordinate 56,579,089 downwards.
AAATTCTGTAATTTTAGTAAAATAGTACATCAGGAAGGTTGGAAGGGTTGGGATTATTTGGGTAAAATTACGAATTTACGTTAGTTAATAGTGTAGCACAATTTAGAGGGCAGTTATAAACTCACGTGGGATGTAATCCATAAAACCAGGAATCGAAATTAAATTTATGGGTTATTTGAAAAATTGTTTTAGGGCTGAATAAACACTATTAGGCGTAAATCCAATGAACCTTAGATTCTGACCTAAAATTTCAGTCTTTGAGTAATTACCATTTAAATGATCGCTGAACTAACTATTATATTTCCAAATACATAATAGACTATATTTTTGTTCCACGTTTTTGTTCCTCAAAATTCTATGATATGATACAAACCTGAAAAAATCACCTTATATATTTACTGTGTAGAGACAGTATCCATTTCCATGCTTACAACCCACATAGGTAAATGTTTTTCACAAGTTCCACGATTATAACAAATACTTACTTTTTTTAACTCACCAAATAATGGAGGTGCTATATGATGTCATTTATTATAGTGACTCTTTGTCTTTTGGTTTTGTTTTTATCATCAAAATGAAACACATTAGTCAGAAATATATTGGAAATATTATTGAACAGTGACTATCTTACTATCGCATTTTAAACAATACAACTATGTCTTAAATGATATGTAATTTGACAATTTAACAGACGTACTGCGGATCTTTAGTGTACTAAGTAATAACGTGTAGAGATTTACTTGTACCGTGTAGTTTCATTTAACTAATTCGGTACTGGAAATAAGCAGCTGTACAAATGTAAATGGAATCTTTGAAAAATACATTTTTCCCAGTTGACTTGAAAATTTGCACAAGTATCAAGAGCTGATGATAATACATTAATTTAATAACATTATCATAACTTTTCCTCACCAGGATCACGAAGATAAATGATCAAAGATCTTATGTTTATTTAGTTAATGTCTTGAAGTATTATTAGTACGGTCAAATGGTGTAGTGGCGATAGTGTTCGTATCTTCACAAAAAAGTAGCTATTAACTTATTGTAAACAAAGACAGTTTTATGTAAAAATGCTTGAGAGCACTATGAAAAATTCCAAAAACTGAGTATATACTTATTGTCTAAGTTTAATAAACTTACAACCAAACTAATGCTTTTCTTTCCGTTTAATTCAATTTTCAATTCTTTCACAATTTTTTGAAAACTCTATTAAGCAATAATTTAAAACATTCATACACAAATTAGTATAAATATTTTCATGTTTACGCCTCAAAAACTGAGAATCCAGATTGAATGAGTTAAATTAAAAAATGAAGCATATAGGTTATTTAAATTATTCAATGTGTCGATTAATTAAATAGTTCTATTAATAAAATTTTTTCATGAAAATATTTTTAAATAACGAACTAGAACATGTAATTATTAATGAAAAAAGTAACCTCGTTTTAATCCCCTTTATCCTCATACCTCATAAACATTAAAAAAATTCCCCTGCAACTTCAATTAAGTAGTTAAATATACTTATAAAAAAAATCGACAAAAACTATGGAGCTGAACTGTAATACGGGGCTCAGTACCACGATATGCATATTTAAAAAAATATTAATTCATATTGAATCAAGAAATATTTTAGTGCCCGAATAATGTTTATGGAATAGAATGACTCTCTCGTTAGAAATAGAAAACACAATTATTATAATTTTGGCGCTCAAAAATTACGTACGTTTGCATAAGTTATGAACCTATTCCCAGCTTCATAGCCTCTAGTTTATACAGACTGTTTTAAAGTTCGAAATACGAAGAGTAATTTTCTACAATATTTCTCGTTTAGAAGGCAAGAAAATGAGTTTTTAAATCTGAAAGATACATAAACTAAACACATGAAAGAGCTAATTTTATTTTTGGGTACGGAATCTAGTAAAAATGAGAAAAAATAAAATTCTTTTCTTTTCTCTATGTATAGAAAGTTGTCACAATAATATCAAGAAAAAGTAATTTAAGTTGACGATAATCTTTGATAATTACAAGCGACAAAGATCAGTGAATTCACCGTGTTCTTTTATCATCATTGAACTCATACTATCCAGCTACGTGGCATAACCATACACGTAGTACCTACAATGTACTACCCTAATAGCCTACATTTAAGTCGTCATTTTAACTCACACAAACTTTCTAGAAAGTATATTATAAAATTTGAATATGAATTCATTTAAATATCTGATTACATTGAAAACTGTATATAAATCGTTAATGTTTTATCGTTTTTCATAAAATAATAATTTTCTTTTTTTTTCAGTTCTCTTTTCAAATATCTTTTTATTGCTCTGTTGCAGCAACTTTTACCAAACAAGCTATTATTTTTCTTTCAATGTTTTTACTTGTTTGACGTTCTAAAAAAGATAATAAATTTTTTTAACTGATGAAGATGCTGAGTAGTGCATAAAGAAAGTACGAACTAGGAAGATTCAGGTTATCAAATTTTTTAATTTTGTTATAACTTCATGATATTAAACGATAGCACTACACTTGAAAAAAAATTTTATATTTTGTTTAATTTTCGGTAAACTAAGCCAAATTTTATTATTATGAATTTAATTCATTGATTTCCACATACGGGTTTTTAAAATTTTCGAATTGCGACAGCCATATTAAAAATATCCCGTCTGCCAGCCATCTTGCCTTGAAGTCAATGTTATTTATGCCTACTTTTGATAATCTAAGTTTAAAAAATTTATTGAATTGTATCTAAATTACATATAAAAATCCATACTTTTACTGATGGTGCTACCATGGTTGTACTTCCTTGCAATGAAATCACTTAAATTAAAAAAACTGTTCGTTTAAATGTTCGAAAAAGGCTATACTGTCTGGAAATCTGTTCGTTGCCTAATCTATGAAAGAGTACCTTTTTTCAGGAATTTTTGATTGAAAAACAATTTACCAAGATAAAAATATATTTAAAATTCTTGCTCTTGTTTTATTTTTTTAATCATTATTTCTATTACACTGCATCTTTTATCTTTTTATTTAAAAACGACCAAACATTTACTATATATGTGTGTTATGGTAGCAAATTGAAGAAAAAATTAATCAAATTAAATCCGAAGGATTAAATCGTCAAATCCAATTATGATAGGGATATAAATGTAAAGAACGTTCTAAAAAAATGTAAGACACATATATTCCGTCACTTCCGTATAGTATCTCATAATCTCATAGACAAGGAATGTGAAATGTAGAATAAAGTGAAACATTAATTGTGTTACATGATTGAACTGTACCGTATATGAAGAGATCCAGACCTAATTTACTCGACATAATTTCCATCCGATTAAATTTGAATTCTATGAATTTTGTGTGTTCAATTAATTTATACCTCCTTTTATGTTTAAAATTTTTCTAAAAGCCGTTATAATATTTTTAAGTACAAGAGCAATGTTATGAAGTTGATGTTTTTATAACTAAATTTCTTGAGCCAATAGTCTCAATACTTAGTTCAACAAAATAAGTATTTGATTGCCTAAAAACCAAAGGATAGCCAATAAGTATTTTCTTGAACCTAGAAAATAAAGAGTGGGAAAGAGAAGAATACAATTTCGAAAACGCTGTAAAACGGAAACTCAGCAAGTTATCTCTTTCCATCTTAAAACGGTAAGAGAAAAATTGCATAAATTTGAAAGATTACAGTTCAGAAAACTACATAAAATAAGCAAAATTCCGCATTGCGAATTTTGCAATCGATACCCGTGGATAAAAACAGGCTAGAGAAATAATATTATCATGGTAAAAGAGACGGTATAAGGTTGACGCGTTGATTCATTTGAAATAAACGCGACGATCTTTGCTTAGAAGAAGATAATGGCAGTAAAATAAATAGATAATAAAAGAAATGGGTCACCAAATCTGTACTATTGTTAGAAAATATTATTCAGTGTAATTTACCTGATGAAATCATTCAAGTTCGACAGTTTTTTGTCCCTCTTGTCATAGTATTCTTCCCTAATATTATTAATCCTCTTTTTAACATATTCATTATACGTTTTTATTTTGCGGACGGACGACACATTGTAATAAGTATCGTCGTAGGCATAAATATGGTCGTAGGCTGACATGTATATGTGTACACATATGATGTCAGCAGATTAGAGGATGAAAAGGACGTCACATTTTTCGTATTATTTGTTAAGGAGAATGTAGAATATTCTAAAATACATCAACACAGATTAAGATAGTACGATCACATCATTCGGTATATAACCTTATGCGTATCATATTGGGATTGGCAACATTTTATGACAAAGTAACAAATTAGTAAATGTTATGGTTGCTCATGGGAGAGTTAAGCCAAAACTCCCCGATTTTCTAATTGAATATTTGGGTCATTTTATCAAATATTAGAAATATAAAGCTAATAATCAACACACAGTTTTTGGGAATATTTTAATGCAACGTGTACTGTTTAGTCTTGCTCTTACTTTGTAAACCAGATTCTCTATTTTTATATCATATCTGAATTATATCAAGATATGCTATAAGTTGAGTCCCAAGCTTGTTAACGCCTAAAAATATCGATGCTGCGAACAAAATTTTGGTATAGGTATTCATAAAATCATGTCATAGGTGTGCATAGTCCATTTCCGCTTCTCAACTCGATAACTGAAAAACGACAAGAATTATCAAGCTGAAATTTTTATAACGTTCTTAGGAGGTAAAAAGTGAGGTGCAGTTCATAAATGAGAAGCATAGGTCAATTGGGTCTTGGGTCCGTAGGATCCATCTTGTAAACCTTGTTAGAGATACATCAAAGGTTTAAGCGTAAAAAATGTTCCTTATAAAAAAATAAACAATTTTGATTGTAACATTTTTCCGTAAACATCACTGTATACCCACGAGAGCGCAAATTACGTTAATACCATTATATAGTTTGTATACATGTATTGTAAATATTTTAAATTTATACGTTACATATATTATGTATGTGTTTGTGTGTTCATTACTATATCCACTGAGGAAGTGAAAGGAAAGATATTCTTATTCTTTGTGTGTTAGTCTATCTGTTTTTCTTTCTGAAAACTTACGGTTATAAACTTCCAAATATAAGAAACGAGATTTGTAGTTGGTTTAGCATAATGGAGATTCTCAAGAAATAAAAAACCAATGTTGCTAGATTTTAAATTACCATTTTAATGGTATGTTACCCCAACGACTTTAAGAATGTTACAATAGCAATTTGGTTTTGATGGTCATAAAAAGCTTTCATTATTATTTAAATAAAAAGTTGGAATTTCTCCCAAACTATCCCGTTAACGATATTATGCACTCCAATTAATTTATGCTAAATTGTACAATCGACTTTTGGATGAGGTGAAAATGCTTAAATAGCAGTAATACAAAAATACAAAAAAACAACATTACAAAAATACACCACAGGATCATTATTCTAAGATTGCTATAGCTCCCGAGTAATCGTATATTATCAACAAAATCTTCGAAAATCGCATGCATGGTGGGTGATCAATTCAATTTTATTTTATGATGTACATATTGCATAAGTAGTTTCATCGGATTCTAAAGTTGCGGTTTATGGAAAATGAATCCATTTGAGTTAAAATCCTTTCTGGAAATTGTGACTTAACAACAAGTATTACATTAGAAATTATAATGTCAACCCGCAGAGGAATGTAGTTGTATCGCTCTAAAAAGTGACGGTTGGTAAACTGCGGCAATAAACCTACCATAATGGGCTTTTAAAATCCAAAAGATCTCAACTATGCGTCTCAATACAGATTTTGTTCCACACAAGCTACATACTTAACTCATTTCAGAAGCTGCCTTAAAAATGGCGCCCAGATAAGAGCAAAACGAAAAATAAATAAGTGAGCAAAATAAATAAGTTAGCAAACAATAATTTTTATCTTCCATGAACTCAAATACTATTAAATGTAAATATGCCGTGATCGAACCACTTTAAGAATATATGAATTCATAGAAAATAAAAATTAGTTTGCTGAATACAATTCATCTAATTAGAGAGGGTATTCGAATATAACCTAAATATTAGGGTAGTACTTTAGGAACTAGAATGGTTGAGAAGTAATAGAAACTTTTTATCAGATAAATTAGAAGAAAAGGACATCCTAAATCTACTGTAAGTACATGAGATGCACATACACAATTAAGAGGCTCATTTAACTATCTGTTTTTGAATTTGTTCTCTGAATCAGATTTGCGTGTGTATTTATACTTTTATTATATTATTAATCCGTACTATGGATTTTTCTATTTCCATTTACTTTTCAAATAATTCAGGTGTTTGCAAATAATTATTCAACATTTTTTATTCCTAATTAAAATCGAAAAAAACTGATTCGAGTATTTCAAGAATTTTTAACTTTCAACATTAACTTGAAACCTAACTTCGGAGATGAATTTGATTCTAATTTTTACTTCAGCTGAAATATTTTTAGTATGAGTTTTCAGTAATTTGACAGTTTGAGAGTTTTAAACAGAGTTGAAACCATAAAACAGATTTCAAATATTACCGGCCAGTTGAATCCTATTTTTAAATATCAGTTAGTACATTTAACAGTTTATTGTTCGGATTAAAATATTTTAAAATAGTTGGATTGTTTAATTTTTTGTTATTTAATATTTTTTACGGCGATTAACGTATAACGGTTAATAATCACAATAGTGATTTATTTATCTAACCTATCTTGTACGTACGTAATAATGTTTATATCGTTAATATTTTTAAATTTTGTTTGTTAAATTTAATATTTTTCTAACTCCATAAGAAAGAAAGTGGGGAGTAAAGTTTGTCAAAAATAAAAAGATAAAAAAAATTATGTATATAAAGTCAAGGAAAACAGATTATAAAGTATTAAATCTGTATTAAATCTTTTTTTATAGTATAATTTAACCAATTTACTAAAATTTTTGGGAAATATTAACGAAAGTACACAGACACATTGCTGCATTACATATCTCGCCATTCGATAAACTACATCAGAGTTCAATGACAACTTATTTGGTAGTGACCTTTTGATGAGTGCATAAACCTCGTAACAGAGTGTCCTAACTATTGAAAAATTATTTTGTATTTCACTTGGATCTTAGATTACAAATTCATGTCTGGTTTCTAGAAATATCCTCCTTCATATAAGTGTGTCTATGAAAGTATGTCTATGGATAAAAAAAAATGCAATTCTAACAACTATTCCTCATGTATTGGTCTAATATCTCTCTTGGATTAACTTCATACATTACTACCACAGAGAAGTTTGTTTCGCTATAAAGATGTTCTTAAGACCGAAAACCAAAAGGTATTTTGTTAATGTTTACGCTTTAAAGCACAAAGAATTTTCCTAATATCTACATTTTTCGAAAAAAGATTAGAGGTGTATTTTTATGGGACGTTTGGCAATTTAAAATTCTCCTTTTCCTAAAAAAAATTATACATTCTATGCAAAAAAACGGTATCCTTATAGCATGTGTGGTATCAGTAAACTCGTTGTACGGCATCTGATAGTAGCATCTATTTCTGTTTTTAAAAATACAAAAGTGCAGTTACTTAGAAGCCACAAAACATGATATGATGAAACGATGACTAAGTGAATTGATGTAGTTTTTTTACCAGAATTGAAGACCACGAGGCAGGCTTCCATTTTGCTGCATTTTGCCTGAGGAGTACTGGAAGTTTTACAGACGAATTCGTAATAAAAATAATCTTTCGAGCTACAAAAAGACGTCAAAATTTTTCAAAAAGTGTGAATTTCACCACACTAAAAACTTCTCTGCGAGTTCGATTATTGAGCTACAGATTAGAAGGCTAAATAAAATAAGATACTGGTAAGTTCTCTTACACACTGTATATACTTTACATATTTTCTACAATGTCGATTACTTTAGATCTATGAAAACTTCGATGTAGTAGCTTGCACAGCTATTCCTGAAGCTGTTATTATTAGAGCTTGATACATATGTATATATGATATTCGAGTATCGGGGTAGTAAAAACGTTCTTTAAAACAGAGTTGATACAAATTAACTATATATCGACGGCGAAACTTCAATAACATAAAATGTTATCTTATTACACTCTAAAAACCAAGCCAAGTGCATATGTGGATAAATATTATTATACGTTCATTCTAAGTAACTTTTTATATTTTAAACACAACAAAACTTTTATAAAAATGTTTTTATTAAATTATACTTATTGGGTAGTTACAAAAATGTGATGACAGGCTCATAACACACCCATCTATAAGATATCACACATAACAATGAGCTGACGGTACAAAAGATATTTCCAAGTTTTTACAGCAGAACTTCAGCAAATGGTGGATTTTACGTTAAAGGAATGATAATTTCTCAATACAGTAAAAACCTCTTTTTCTATACATATATACGTGCTGAAATTTTGAAAAAAAAATGACATTTTTACGAGTATTAAAATTAGGCATAGATTATGATGTGAGGATCATTCATGATTGAGAACAAATAAAACCAGCGGTGGAGATATAGATGTCCCATAACACTGTTTCGAAAAACTGTTCTTTCATTTTCAAGGAAATTTTTTTTAGAAACAGAGTTATGACACGAGCAAATCTCCATCGATAGTTTTCGTAATTTATCACAATAAGTATTCCAAAATTTCAATTATTAATTAGCACCTGACTTGGTAAAACTCTCAAAAATTGTTCCACATTTTTTCTTTTAAAAATTTCACCACCCTGTATATAAAAAAGGACGGCTTCTCCGATTGAAAGTGTGCTGAAAAATTATCATTTTTTTAACGTTATTTACCGTTTGTTGAAGGACTGCTTTACATACTTGGATCACCCTCTACATATGTGCGTATCTCGCATATGTATAAATACATATGCGTAACTCTACATACATATCTTGTACATAACTCTAAATACATATGCGCCAACTCTAAGACCGTAAGCTATAGGTTGTTGCAAATTTCAATTTAGGACTGTTGTATAACATCTATTTTTGCAACTTCTTTGGGCTTTCTTATATGAAATGATATCGAATATCTTTTTGCAAATTTCAATAGAAATTCTCACTTTACTATTCGTGAGTTAAATTTGACTAGTTTGTAATCGTAGGTACTCGAATGTCATGTGAGTCTCACATCAGATTTGGATCACATTTAGGTATATTGAAAGTAATGATTGAAAATATTAAGTGTATTTCTGTAATAGATAAATATTGATGAATTAATAATTTTTGTAAAAACAATAAAAATATGCATGTATAACTTTTGTAAATAGTCATTTGGAGGTAGGTAAAGTTTAATATTTGTTTAAAAACAATATAAAAGGTATGTATTTAATTAAAAAATAAAGGCGTGTTGTTTAATATGGAATAAATATTATTATGTTTGTTTTCAAAGCAAATATTAATGGAACGTTATAATATATGTGAAAAAACCTATACCTGGAAATTTTCGATAATACTTTCTGTGGGTATGTTTTCTATCGAAATTGGTGTTTGATTTTACAACAAGCAGCAATGCTGGACTTTGCCCAGGTTTCATGATTAATTTCTCTATCTCAGACTTACGCAAATGTATTTTCCATTAAACGTATGATAATCAATATCGAACATTCCACATTATTCTGGAGTAATAAAGAACATTCTTTAGTAAAACATTCAAGACCATGATTGTAGGTCAATCTTTAACACCATGAATGTTGTAAAATTTTTTTCTGACCTCTTGGAACAGTTAAGATTATTTTCGAATATTTAAAATTTATATCGAAATATCTTTATAATTCTGGAACATTCTCGATTGTTCTTAAAATATATGGAATATTTAAGATATACCTAACAGGTTGAAAAATTATCAAATATTTTAGAACATTACTTATCATTACTCTATCCTGATTCATAGGAAATGCATTGATTTTGAAAAAAGATGGTTACTCTTTTTACATAGTGGAATTGCAACGGAGTTTTAAATAAAATCGACGAATTGAAACTCTTAATTAAAGAACACAAAATCCAGTAGCAATAAACACACATAAGAATCACACTTAACAGCCGGTAAAAATTATTACGTCGAAAATGTAATATCATGTAGAGCAGAGTAAAAAAGTTCCTAATCCGTAGTCACAAGATTCTGCGAGTTGATTTTTGACAAGTTGAAAATAAGTATATTTTGCCTTCGGAAGCCTAACGTTAAATTCGTCAGTTGAAATAATCTCCTGTTACACTTATACTTTTTTTAAAGATTTAAAAAAAAATCCATTCTGCAGATTGTTAGGAAATTGAATAAAAGTGTGCTTCTGAATTTTTCTTGGGAACAGCTACTTAAATCCAAAATTTCACAAACTTTAACGGAGCCATTTCCAAGTACAGGATTTTTTTTAGACTACTTTCTATACTTTAGTTGATTGTTTCAATTAAACCCCTACTACTCTTTGCACTTAAATTCACGAAAAAAATATTAGGTATGCAAGGTGGGATTTTAATCTATAATGGCTAATAGTTCGTTTTGAAATTAACCAATCAAAAAACACTTAAACAAAAACTGTTTTTATGGCGGACATCATGTTTTGACATTAGATTGGATCTAGTTTTTCGGTTTTCTTTTAGAGCCAATTTCTATCCTAAAAGGGTTAAAGATAGACTATCTAAAACGACAAAAGAGAAACAGTTAGATATTTTCTGAGGATCAACTTTCTTATTTAACGTGCTATTCTATTTTTTACCGTTTAGAATCTAAATTGTCCAAAGCAACCCGCAGAACTAGTTCCAATCTGATATCAGAACATGGTGTCCCCCGTCAGTCTCTGCAGCTTTTGATAAAATTATTTTTTGATTGCTTATTGATTGATTGCTGACCCATCCTGTATATTATTTTTGAACAGCGTTATTATAATATTCCCAGCTGATAGTTTAGAAAAATCAATGATTTATAATCAAAAGACAATTTTATGTATATATTGGGATTCTTTCCAGTTAATTTCACATTGTCAGTTAATAGTCAAATTAATACACTAATCTATAATCAGAACAAAATTACTATTATTGAGATACAAATTTGACTAATATTCAATATCAAACAACTTATAAGGTATAATATCATATTTCTCTTCTCTGTGATATCTACCTGTATCTGTGAATATTAATTAAAGGTTTCTCGAATAAAATTTCTATGTAGAATTTGGTTCTATCATCAACAAACAATAATAACAGCTCAACCAGCTCCATCAACACATAACCATATAATAATCAACTTCCCTATCAAATTCACAAACAACTCAATATTTAATTTTGTGTTTAATAATACATCCTTACTTATTTAAATGTCTGTATTAAATCCTGTTTGTATCTGTTGTACTACAGGCATTTAAAACAGATGATTCTACTTCTCTCTTTACAACACAAGTGAAACTTTAATGACATGAAGACGTTGATGATTAAAATCCAATAAAAAAAGTTTATATCTCTAAATGAAGTGCAACATCAATCATAAGTTTCGACCTTATCTGCCGAGAAAAATTTACCTTTAGTGGTACCTGTTTTACAAGCTATCATTTACAATTGTCTGCAAATAACTAAAATATAATTAAGTCCAGTTAAATGTCTGTGTGGTTTATCTTGTTATCACCTTTTGCTGTTTAAATAGTAACAAATTTTGAAAATTAATATTTCTTAATTTTTGATCCTCATTAAAAACAGTTTCCGTTGTACATAAATTAAAGTTTAATTACTTATCAGCAAGATATGCATGTAAAATTCAACTCGGGTAGACTAAAAGTAAACTAAACACTATATCACTAAATTATCCTCAATAGAAAAATCATTGTTTTCTTCTTAAATTTGATTCATATTTCTTTTCCGTGCCATGTTTGTTTTTAAGAGATGATCGTTTTTGTTAACGATAATCGATCAATATTTTTAAAAACTAAGTTTCTTAAGCGATTTTTTATAATATTGGATTTTTTTATGTACTTTCCAAAATTTTTTTGGCTCACGTTAAAGATGTACCTAATTGTCTTTTTTATAGATTATACTCATCAAATTATAAGTCAAAGTTTATGTTGTATGCTTAAAGTAAGAGACGGAAACCCAAAATGACTACACTATATCTATTTATCATATTATTAGTATAATAATAATAATTATTATAAAATATATGATATTGTTAATTAACACTATATACTATACCCAATAATATTTACTTAATAATATTTATTTTATTGAATAAATGGTCTAGGACCAGGCGTAGTATTGAAAGTAATTTCAAACTACTAGAAATTAGCCCAGGGGTTTCTACTTTAATGGACCAGAAAATTACAATTTCTAAATATAACAGAAATTGCAATTTTTAATCAAAATATAAGACTTTTTTTCTTTATTTTGTTATTTTATTTAAGGTCGCTTTTCAACATTGAAAGATAGTTTTGGAAAATGAAATGCAGTAGGTGCAATTTCGATGGGGGTTTCTAATTGCAATACAAAATGAATACAATTGTTGATACATTTGTTTCTAGATTTCTCTATGTATAATATAGTCTTTGATCTGTGTCTTTCATATTTTAAAATGTTGCAGCTCAAAATTTCTGTTAGTAACTGCCAGTCTAGAAGTTGATAAAGTGATAGGACTTAGTGCTTGGTTAATACAAAATTCATGTCTTTTTGCAAACTCTATGAATTTAAAAAAAAAAAAACACATTTCCATGAGTATCTTTACCATAAACATTGTTGGGTAGGTACGTTAAAAAGGATTGAAATATAAAACATATTTAACCTGCCTTAGGAGGGGACCAAGAATGAGTGATGGGCGGAAATTGAAAATACTAACATACAAAATACACACACACACACATATATATATATATATATATATATATATATATATATATACGAGCACAGAGATAAAATTGAATCGAATGGTACATTGGTTAGCTGAATAATATGAATAATCATTCATAGATGGCAGATTGTTTGTTTACTTTATATAAACATTTATAAAAGGTGATTTATCCATCTCTTGGTTTACGTGTATCTACGTTTGTGTTTGGATACTTCTACAGTTTTCGTCTCTCTAGAGTAGTATAATATATGTAGATACAGGTACAATCATTTGCTTTTCAATTTGTTTGTGTTAGAAACCGACAACTTAGCAACCATCTTTTACTGAATGGTTGGATTGAAATTTCGCTTCTTATGTCTCAAAAAGTCTTTCATATTTTCGTACGTTCGTACGAAATTTGACTAATCTGAATTAATTAATGGTGTACCTCAATGAAAGTAACATACGCCATTAGCCATGTTTAGAATTCAAGAGTAAGTATACTCGTAACTAAATATAAGCCGTTTTAAAAACATTCATAAAATTATAATTTATGGACATCTGTTTTTTATGTTGGATCGATTTCTATTTGAATATCAAAAATCATTAAAAAAGCAAAATTCGATAAACTTTTGTATGAAATTTAAATTTTTTTAGTGATTTAAGGGACTTGAAAATTTTTTTGTGATTTAAGGGATTTAAATTTATTATTGCGAGAAGCCATTCTTTGAGGAATAGGAATGATTTGTAAATAAACAAGGTAAATGTTGTAAAAATTGGCTGTATAATGAACTTGTCAGCATAGAGATAATGGGTACAGATAGAGAACGCTAGGGGTCTGCTAGCCTGTCAGTGCATGCGATATGCGTGGTGAGAGAGAAGACTGCCAGTGAGTTACCCTCTGTCCTTGTCTAACGCATAAACTTGTACGTAATACACTAATATATTATAATGTACATATGATTATGACAAGGACACAAGGGAACTCACTGACAGTCTTCTCTCCCGCTTCGTATACCGCTTCCACTTACAGACTAGAGTTCTATGCCTGTATTACCTCTATGCTTGGCAGTTGCAGTGCTTGTAATGAATTTGCCAATGCTGCCAACAATATATCTAATAATTAAGTCTACACTTACAATTTCTACTTAAGACTGGAGCGCTTTTAAGCGCCACATAGTATTTCAGTGAATATTTTATAAGTAAACATTAAAATTTACATTTCATAGTATGTATAATTAACCCTAAGTATATCCATCTGTATACCTACTGTCCTTATACATCGTGTATGTATACTCAACATATGAAGAGAAGTACACAAAACATAAACCATATCATCATCTTCAATGATACCAACATAAAATTTATAACTATATACGTATATATTCACACAGTAGGGATGCCAACCAAAATCAACACACACTCACACTAGTAGTGGATCTGATAGAGATTATTGTTAGTTCTGATAATATTTATTAACTTAGAATGAACACTCTATGAATTCTATGTAATAAATAATATTTTGGATATCGTAATTTTGTTACAAAACGTATAGTTATTGGTGCGATCATCGATATATGTATCAAAACGAGATAGCTAATATTTCTCATTTTATAACATTTATCAACAAATAATTTTCATCATTGCCACGATTTTAGTGGATATTATATTTTGAAAATTTTTGAACAGAATATCATTCAAGAATAATATTTCCAACCATGACGTTATTGTTAAATTTTATACCACGGCTCTTAAGTTGAAAACAAACCGCACATCTTCTAAATCAGATCAAAATCCTTTTTTCATGGAAATAAAATCGCCCAAGATACTTTCTTGTTTATTTAAAAAATGAAAAAAAATTAATCTTCTGTAGATTCAGTGTGCGAACTTCTTGGTGGTAATATGTTTATGTTTTATGCATCTCAAAACGGAAAGGTCGTAGGTACAGATTATTTTATAGGAATTATGTGTTCGAAAAATACTACTTTGGTACTTTGTTGTAGAAAATAGGTGCTTTATTGTAAAATAAAAAATATAAATCGATTTGAAAAGTTTTCATTCATTTCTGAATTCCATTATTTTCGTACTTCTATTATGAATTATAGAAGTTTTAATGACAAAAAGGTTACAAAATGTTTTATTTATCTGACTCGAGAATTTCAGTAACTAATACAAACAACAGCATACACCTTCAGTCGAATAACTCGATTAGCATCGATGACCCTCATTTGAAAGACGGAGATCTTTACCTCTATTAATACCCTTACAATGAGACATATGAGCCTACTAAAAATCCTAGTTTGAAATAATTGAAGTTTATATCAAACAGAGCACATTATTTTGAAACGTCTAAAGTATTAGATTTTCAAAGCCCGGTTTCAACACGGCAAAAATTACGTGTTTTTTTTTTCTAGTTTTATCAAGATATAGACTCACAAAGTATTTACACTCTAGTGTACTTGCAAACTGTTAATTCGTGCCTAGTCGCAGTTTTTTGTTTCAAACCTTGACACTGGCGTACAAATTGCAATTAATACAAAATTACTTACCCTCAAGCTGTGTGCATACTTGTTGAAAAAGAAGAATTTTGATATCAAAACAAATTATATATTTTTGCGATGTTACTTCATTCAAGATCATTAGAGTGTCCAAAAGTACTCCATATCAAATTTCAATGGGAAAAAAAAGTATGTTTTGAGTTTTGAAAAAAAAATTTATATTATTCTTACTATTTTTTTTCATTTTGAATCTCCGTGATCACATATGTTGATCTATCACATTGAGATACAAAACTAATATCGCAACTTATACAACAAATAAGTGAGGCAGAGACAAGCTATGATAATATTAATATATTAGTAAACTATTTAAATAATATCGTTGAAAATTTATCTCATCAAATGATATATGTAATAATCTGATTCCTAAAGCAAATTCAAAGGAAAAATATTTCATCATCATCCCATAATATGATATCCTTTTAGAATATTATTACATATACCAACTATACAGAGATATTTTTGATTATTTGTGAAAACTATTGACATTGAATACATAAAGCTACTCATGTATTATTTCGGAAATTATTTATTTATTTATTTAAATCTACTTCGGTTTATTACAAATATTTACCAATAGTTTTGTGCTTTTTCTCTCGGTAATACCTATATTCTGTTTCGAATTAAATGCACTTTGATCTTAAAAGCCGTTATGACAAAGTTGGTGGTGATGGTATCATTCCATGGAAATCGTCCATGTTTAACGATCGGCAATCATAATAATTAGAAAGACATAAACTGGATAATGGTGAATGCGTTCTGCGAACTAAGAAATGTACACTTTTTTCTTTTGTAATGAAAGTTAAATTTGTCATGTGATCTTCGTGCTTGTAATATGCTTGAAGTAATTTATTTTATAAAAATTTATTCGAGAAAAAAAAAATTACAGTCGTGAGACCCCAGTTCGGACGAAATTCCTAACGAAACTGTACAAAAACAAATATAAACGTAAAATAAATACATATCGGTAATCTGTTTTTGATTGCTCACCTAAATATAGTCATTAACTAATTGTATAATAGTAATTGATTATTTGATTAGTGTCAAGTAGGCAGTGATCCTAGGCGCACATAATTATAGTACACGAATTTGGCCATTTTTGTACTATCTACATCCAAAACTAGTTATGCATACTTTATCCATAACTAGTTTTAGATGTAAATAGTACAAAAATGCAAAATTCATATACTAAAAGTAAAATATAAAAAAAATAAATAAAGTAGATGACCATTATATAGTGGTTTGCATGGATATGGAAACACACACACAAAGCATATTCACAATGTTGAGTGACGTTTTGCTCACGATGGAAAGCCATGTAAAGGAACTATAAAAAAAAAGAATAACTAATTTTTACTTTTTAAAATCGAATACTTCGCGAAATAATAAAAATATGAAAAGCTAATTTTGTTACTCTTGTCGAATAAGTAATCAATTTTTGCATTTTTTCATTGTAAAATACCGCAAATTATTTAGTCAATATGAATTTGTCGTTGTACATAAAATGATGCAAAAAGATAGAGCTATGTGGATCACCAAAAAATTGTCCTGTATTGTTAAAAATATTTTTTTTTTTTGTACTTAAAAAGATATAAAAGATAAATTAAGAATCGTATAGAAAAATTTTGAATATCGAAAAATTCAATAAGGATGTGAACTTCCACTGCAATGAAGCCTCTGATTTTGCATTAAGACATAACATTAATCCATTGCACATATAGGCTTTTGTTAACTAAGAATAAATCGGTTGGATAAAAGTTTCTAATGATGAATCATGTTTTTTAGATTACAAAACACAAAATTGTTTTTAAAATTGAATAAAGATTATTATTATTTTTAAAATGTAATATCATAAAATTATGTGTCCGGTCAAGTGACAGCAAACACCAATCTGATTTATTGTGAACATATTACGTCACGCCATTTGAAACACTATGTAAACAATGCAATAACATTTTTACAGTTGATGACAGCTGCTATAACTTCAATACAGAAAAATGATTGTATGACAATTTGTGGTGTCCTTGAAGACGCCATGATACTCTGCCCTGTTTTCGGAGTAAATTTGAATTGGTTTTTGAAAATGCAAATTACATAATGTACCTAAATAGTGTTTTTTTTTTTTTTTTCTTTTTTTTTTTTTTTTAAATAATACTTTTTTGGTGTAAATCTATTGTTCAAAATACTTACTCTAAAATATATGGTAGCTCACCTACTACTGATAACTGGGAGTTGCAACTCGCCATTCGGTATTAATAATTCGTACTAATTAAAATTAGAAGAAGACCCGAAATCAGTAGTTACAATTTCGACTACCAGATGGCAATACGTGTACTTATCATTTTTTAAGGCCAATAAAAATATCTATTTTCAAATCAAATAAATCCCACCAACTGGCGATAAAAATTTGTACTATCAAACAAGAAGTGGAACGGTTTTTCAGTAGTTCCAATTTAGACCACTTGATTACTATCCATTTATCAATAAGAGATCGAGCGATTTAAAGAATATTCGTTCATTTCATTTTTTTGTTAAAATCGCTCTTATTTCATTCTTCTGATAAAATCATTCCCACAAAATTTGAATGATGGCAGTGCCTCACTCTGTATAAAGGTATATTATAAAGATATCATTTGTAGGTATATTATAAAAATATCAAAATCAAATGTGATATGTTTAAGGTATATACGAAAAAAATAATATATGTAAAATTTAAGTATTATGTAGAAGACCATGTAACGAACCGTAGGATGGAAAATATTTTTATGACAATGTAATGAAATGTAGTGTAAAAAATAAAATGAAAATAAAATAATAATATAGTCGTTCAGTACAACTCATTTTCAATAAAATAAAATGCAAAAAAAAAAAACCGGTACTGGCTTTGGAAAAACTGTATATATTTGGATATTTTAATTCCGGTTTAACAATAGAAACAATAATACGATATGAAGAAGTTTCTTATACTTTTTGTGATATAGGCAATTTGATTCTTTTTTAAAACAGCTATTTAGTAGCTGGTTTTATTACCGAAATAAAATTTTATACTTATATTATAAAAATGTTATTTTTTTTTTTTTACTTTTTGCCTATGTATACAGAAAAAATAATGTCTATTATTATTATGGGCACAGAATGAATATATGGAAAAAGAAAATTGATTTTAATTTAATGGCATCTGCAGAAATTAAATCATTTTTTTATTCTACGTTTTTTTATCTACTGTTAACTTTTAATTGAAATGTAATTATTTATATGCAAAAGTAGAATATATTTTTTTGGGCCGACCTCCTCCGTACTCTGAAGATTTTTGATTTTCTGATACTAGCTGGCCAGACAACTATCTCCCTTTTCTTAAATTTGAGACTGAAAATTTATCTCAAGCTTTGTTTGTCTGCTTATCTTGTCGTCTAGCTTGTGATCGTGGGCATATTTTTTTTCTCTGACATCCGTTCTGTACTTTACAGCTATTATAAAAATTTTAAATATCATTAAATGTTTAATAAAATAATTATTAATCGATATAAATGTAAAGAATAAAAAAAATGTGCAGCAAAATGCTTAAGGGACATTTTTTATAATTTTTTTGGGTTTTTATTATTAACTTGATAAAAAGTAGAAAATTTTTTCATGAACTGCCGTAGGGTTTTTGTTTTCATGTTTTGATAGAAAAAAATGTAGTGTACTTATAAGACCCGGCTAAGATAATAACGACATTGAAGCTATTAACAATTATCACCATGCATATATGTAATATGGAAGGTATACTAAGTTTAGTCCCAAGTTTGTAACGCTTATAAATATTAATTGCTATGAACAAAATTTTGATATAGGTGTTTATAAAATCACCTAATTAGTCCATTTTCGGTTGTCTGCCCGCCTGTTTTCCTGTCTGCCAACACGATAACTCAAAAACCCGTGAGGGCGCAAATTAGGCGTAAATTATATGGTATGTATTATATGGGGATATCAGTTACGTATGTGTGACATGTATGTATGTGCTATGTGGTAGAGTAATCAACATTGCCTTTGCATGGTATTTCAACAATTAACTCAGTAAATTGTTTGTTTTCACTTGTTCATTATATTTTTTATCTAATGCCGATTACGTATGTCTCACTTTTCCCCCTTAAAAATAAATGTCAAATAACAGTTCATATCCATTCCATTGTTTGAAATCTTATTTGATTCTATGGAATACCTTGAATTAAAGGTAAAAAAACAAGAGATGTCGTGAGACATCCGGTTGGAATTATGTTGATATAGTATCTTCGTATATTATAAATGTAGCGCTTACTTTTTTACTCAAATGTGCTTTGATTATTTTGCTGGTTTGAATGATTGATAATGCACATGTTCAATTTTGTAAGATCGTTTTGTGCTTTTTTCTTCTGTTTATTTTTAGAAATATTCAGTGTGTCTTGTAGTCGATTTGCTATAAAAAAAACACAATTAAAAAAAAAAAAAAGAAAAATATAAAACAAGATAACATTGTTTGAAAATAAAAATAACTGTATGAGTAATTAAAAAACTAATAAAATCGTAAGCCAGCCTCTGCAATAGATTTTGAGGTAAACAATTACCTACAAATAGCACGTCTACATAATTTCGGACTAGATTGTCCTTTTTTATCGCACTTGAGGATACATTCCACATAACATATGCATAATATGTATATAATCCGAAAACACGTAAAAAGTTCCTTTTATACATTAATTTCACACATTGAAGTAAGTGTAACACTTTTAAAGACATGTTGAAAAAGCTGTTGTTTTCGACATAAGCTTTCTCCATATTTAAACAGCTCTAGCAGCTATAGTACCATACAATCTGTATGTAATTTCGCTATAATTTCATTAATAATAAAATATAAATACTAAAATCCGATTAGGTTACAGGATTACAAATTAAAATGTTCATTTAATTAAAAATTAGTTGACTGATTTTCTTTTAACTACTAATTATTTCTGCATTTTTTCTTTTACATTTCAAATATAATTACTTTTCTATTTTGAATATTGTTCAACATTTAATAAAATAATGATATAATTACAATTAACACCAATGTAAAATTTACCAATGTGAGAGAATATCTCTCTTGAAATTTCATATAAACCTTTATTTTTTTCATCAGGTAAAATTTTTCTGGAAGAGTTTTATTATACAAGCCCTCTTTTATACTATCATTTTGCATTTTTGACAGGCATGGGCAAACGTGGCTTAGAGATGTCCCTCAGAGATTTGTGTCTAAAATACGAGTAAGACAGTGATAACCTAAAATACGAGTAAGACAGAGAGACAACATTTTTTTTCTACCTATCTCATTACTATAAGAGAAACTGAGATAGGTAGAAGAGTCATATACTCGTCTCGCTTCCTTCTCTATGAGCAATGCGGACTTGGAAAAAGAGACACACACACAATGGTGACTTCGACCTAAAATAACTCGGCCTTGGCTGATTTTGACCATTTATTTTATCAAGTACACCATTTTAAATGTTTTTGTCAAGACCGCATTCTCACCATAGGTAAGAATATTTTCAGAATGCGAAAATATAAGCATTGAAATTTCAATTATTCCAAAAATGTATCCATGGGAGGTAGAGACCATACCTTTGGAAATTTATGGTTGCAAATTCGATGTTCAATTAAATTATAGTAACCTTGTGTTTGAGGAATTACAACGTATTACAAAAATTTCCATTTATTTAATATTAATCGATAAATTGCAAAATTACGACGTTAATTAACGGATTAATATGTCGTAAAGTGACGCATCGCTTTCTGAATCTGGTAGGGAATTTTAAAACAGAAGTTCGATGTAGAATAGTGGGTTTTTTTCTTTCTATACTTAGTGGCTGTGATACTCTGTAACCCGTTAAATTAATTAATAACTGAATGACGCTTTGAATCTTTTAGTGTTTTGAGAAGTGTAATATAATTATATCGAAAACCACGTATTTTAGCCCTAAGCAAAATATTTTTTTAAATTTTAAATTTGGTACAATCGTTCATAATCTATAAAAATAATAAACTATCTACTAGAAATAAAGGTAAAAAATGCTAAAAAAGACAATTTTTGTTGACATTTGAACAAATTCAGAATTAGAAAATAAAACTTTCAAAAAACGGAAAAAGAAATCACAAAAACTTGAAAACAATATAATTATAGAACTTTTTCTCTATGAAAAACTTTTGTTTGTAAGAAATGATTACATACTGAATATATTTAGTTGTGCCAGTCTGTTCGACCCAGAGATAAATTTCTTTTTTTTTCTCTTATGAATTTCACTTTTTTTATTAAAAAAATATTTAAGTGTGTCAAAGACTGGTTATTAAGGGATTCACATGAATAAAGAAACATTTTTGTAAAAGATAGTAACAAGAGATTTTAGTCACAAAACGAATTAACAAAACGTTTGTCATGCTATGCAAATACTTCATTTTCTTGTTCTATGTAACGTTCCAAAGATTCTCTTGTTCCGTATGTCAAGAAAAAACAAACATTCAAAAACAATAAATTTTCTCATAAGTCTCTTTTGCGTCAGTTTTTCTTTAACGAATTTTTATTAAATACAGATTGATAAAAAAAGAGCGAGCTTTTATGATAGATGGAGATTAGTTGTTTTATTCTGTGCTACGGAACTCAAAAACAAAAACATATCAACAACTTGTTATTTCGAGAATTCGCATAACATCCCCCTTTTTTCGCTACCCCCACTTAATCTTCAATGAAGCATAAACATAAATAATTAAATTATTATTTTTTTTTTAATTTGAAAAAAAGTTTGTTTTTTATTTATAAAAAAAATGTTTCTAAATGTTTTTTAAATACTAATTTGTTTGAAAAACAATTATTTAATTTTGATATTTGTTGTGTAAAGTAGGTAGGTAGGTAGGAAGGTACTTATACATAAAAAAAAAAAATATATATATATATATATATATATATATATATATATATATAATATTTATAATTTTTAAAATTTGTATATAATATTTATATATATTTTTTAATAAAAATATGTAATAACTTTTCATATTAAATACAGTTAATAATATAAAAATATTGCTTGTTAAAATGTATACGATGTTTACTACATAAAATGCGCTTGTGACCGAAATCATCAAAAGCCCCTCACTCATTTTCTAGTCCTTTGTGTTGGTCTCCAAATTGGTAAAAAGCACATGATCTTTTTTACTTCTGTTTCTTTCCCAAAGACTTTCCAGCCAAAAATTCCAGCCCTTTCCTGAAGTTTTTAAGTACTTGCATGAGTACCTATAGTCATAATTGGTCATAAATGATGAAATCGTCAAAAGTGATCAAATCAACCCTACCCAAAATTGATCAAATATTAATTAAATCTTTGCTTAACCTGACCCTTACCAAACTACATCTTTCTAAATATTATATTAAATCCAATAAGTACTGTGTTCCTCATTATTTGTTTTTAAATAATTCTTACAATTGGCTGTTTCAATAAAAATATTTCAAGAATAATATATCAATTTTATAATATAATAAAGTCTTGTCCGATGTTTCGGACCGTTTATTTTTTTTTTGTGAAGTGTTACAAAAAAATTTACGTTGACGCCAAAAACTTTGTCTCAATACCAAACGAGTTTCAAAATTCGAAAGTATTAAGAATTTCTACCGAATTTATTCATATATGAAAAAAAATTATTTAAACAAAAAATATTAGTTTTTTCAAATTTTAAATTTATTCCTCATAAAAAACTAAATTGGTTTGAAAATTCTTACAAGCAGGTGGTATTTCAAAACACCCTGTTGATTTTGGCCATTCATTATATATTATTTTATGATGGAAGAATTTTTGTGTATAAAAAAAATCATAAAATATATATTAAAGTTCGTTTGTGCTTATTCGTATAAATAAAAAGCTTATTGTTGTAATATATTTGGTAACGTATTATAGAAGTACCTACTTGTTGTATACATGAGTACTTGACATTACCTTTACACACGTCAGTGTTCTCCCCTTCTTTGGAGTACTACTGAAAAGCTTATTACAAAGTTGTATTCAAAAATTAAATCTTTATAATATTCAAAACGAATTATTAATTATAATTTTTAAAAGTTTTATGTTTTACAATTGAATTTGAACTTTTTATTTCTTTTTACTCCATAAACCGTTCTAAGAATATTCAATAGTTGTGACTTTCGGCTTAGAAAGTTTTTAATTCCCGCAGCCATAATCAACCAACATTATACCTAAGAATTATCTTTTATAACTGACTTCTATTGAGAATTATTTTTCATAAAAACAATTAATTCTTATTTATTCTTTCTGAACCTGTAGTATAGATGTAGGTAATTTAAATAATTAAAGTGAAGATAGTGTTGAAAGAATTATTATCAGGGTACCAAAAGTGTTTAGAAAATAAGTTTTTAAATAGAGCACCTTTTCAAAAGAGTACACAATCGTCCACAAATTAGTCGTATAACTGCTGGAAAAAATGGTTGCCAATTTTTAAACTAGCATGCATATATGCACTACTTTTACTATAACTTGAGCGGGACGTCGCCTGGCTCTGCTTTATCAGGACCAAAACTTATCCTTTGACTGTGAAAGCTTATATGTATAATAATGCATGAATGAATAAAAATTGTAAATATTTTCGTCGCAACAATTGAATGTTGTAAAAATAACCGAGCTTTTCGTTACATGTAGTTTATAAGATTTATTGTATATATTATTATTATAAGAAAATATAATTAATTATTTGTTGGAAAAAGCACAACAAAATATGACGTAATTTATATGTACATGTTTATAATCACAGATATCTAGCCAAAATCATAAACCGGCATCATAAACAAATTATTCAATGATTTCTCATGCATCTTCTGTTAATTTTATTATATCCAGAAGTAACGAAATATACTTTGGGCTCAGAAATACACTCCATTAGCTATTTTCCTCAAAGTATTCCTTCCAATTAGTAACTGAGTAGCCGCTTATGTAATGAGATACATAGATTTTTAGCCCAAATAAGTAGTTGATTTGAAATTAATATAAAACTTTTTTTGGTCACAAAGAATTAACATTCATGATGCATCCATCAATCACTTTTCAAAAATTTCCCATAACTTCACTCTACGCTTGTGTTTTCGTTCTGGGTAGTACACCATATTAGTTTAAACTCTCTATCTCTATTAAAGAATCGTGTCCATGGATATAAGAGAAAACTAAAACCTTTTAACTAGATGACTATAAAAATTAATTTTTTTGTATTAAGCAGTAATATTTCTGAACGTTCAAAAGTTAACCATAAAATCCGTCAGCTTTATGAGTATTTCGCTAACCTTTATTTTTGAAATGGTATATGTGGTCAAAACTTTTCCTATCTTAATATTTTCTATTTTCAGAATTGTTCAAACTATCTACAGTTTTTTTAAATATATATTTTTTCAAGTACTTCAGAAATTCTGAAAATTTCTCGCATCACGAGAGTAAAGGTGTAAGAAAAAAATTAACTTTAGAAAACGGGCCTGTTCGTGCACTTTCAATAGTTAAATATAGTTCCGTACTTAGAAATTAAAACAAAAACTGGTGATAGAAATATGGTGACATAAGTTCAATGAATTTACCTAATTGTTTAATTTAATTCTCTGCACTAATATTTTGCACCCTCAAACATCATTCATTACTCACGTAATAAAATGATTTTTAATTAGCATGTGCATAAAAAATAAATTTATATAAAATTATGCTTATGATTTACAAAGTTAAATAATATTAACTGAAAGATTGGCGCATGTGCAAAACACATGAGTAAATTTCTCAGAACGCGACTAAAGATACCAAATGGTTGACGCGAGTGCTGACGTGTGAACACTATCGTCATAATTATATAACAAAGGTATTGGAGGGTATAAAAATCCTCTAAGTAATTATGAGCTACGATCTAGGTTAAGACATGAATCATTGTATTGTAACTATGTGTCAAGTCGAAGTCAACAAAAATTCATCCTTATATGAATCATTGTGTTTAATATGATAAGTAAGTATACAAGTATAATTTAACGTGGGTACTTCAACTAAAGTAGGTAGGTTGTTTTCTCAAAGTAATGTAGGTAGGTATATGCTATTTATATAAATATATATTGTTGTTCTTGTAAACTCCTTATTATTTGTTTTGTCATTATATTCGTTAATTAATTAGTACGTAATTAACTAATTGATATAATGAAGAAATAAAAATCACAAAATAAATAGAAAACAAACAAAAAAATATTTTCACAATGAAAATTATTATTGTATTTTTAGTTCTTTAAAAATAAAATATGTAATATGATACATTTAAACAAAGAAATTTTTATTGTAATTACGTTAATTTCATGAAAATAGTTTGTAATTCTTGACAAATTATGTTTTTATAAGAAAAAATTAAGACATACTCAAGCATCAGCTGTAGCCACAATATAAAAAGACCACAATACAATCTTGGATCCACAGAAAGGCCTGACTTCCTTCACTCCTAGGTTGATAATCTCAACTTCCTAGATCCTACAAAATGAGTCTTTTTTTAACTAATAAAAAAACATAAATAAATTTAGATATAGAACCGGCTTGAACCGTTTTTAATCGACAGCTATTTCAAAAAATATTGTCCTTGTTAGCTAGCCCACTCTCAAAAGTGGTAGAATTCAGCTAGTTCACAAAGCGGAATAAGTTGGTAGGCTAGCGGCGCAATATTTTAACTGTGGAATTGAGTTTATAACACAATATTCCGCGTTCCGAACTAACAAAGTCGTCTCGCCTCTACTAATGCTGAAGAACTCATTAGCAATGCAGTAGACTATGTTTTTTGGGTTTTCTGTCGATTAAAACTTCTTAGAGCTAAAGCAGCCCGCTTTGAGAACGCGAAATTGTCCTACGAATGAAGCGGTGCTGGCTAACACCATAAAATTTTCAGCTTTTCTGAAATGACTAACAAAAGCTACGCTTGGCCGCAGATCTATTAGATTAAATTAAAATATTTTAAAATTCGGAATAAACCGTTTAACAAAAAGTAAAAATAACGAGAGTTAAAGTAAAGTTTAACTAAGGGCGGAATCAACTCTGTGTAGTATACACAAAGCTGTATATATACGACAATTACAATAAATTTTCAAAATAGTTTTCTTACATTATACAAGTTTTCTCTTAAAGACATCACATGAGATCATGTAAGTAAGAGATAGGTATATTATACCGAGTGTTTCATTACGAACGTGGGATAAGTTTAAGAAAACATTTGTTTGGTGGTGGTAATCCAGCGGTTCTGATAGTTTACTTATTTTTCGAAAAGTGTGACCAATAGCTGGGGATACATTTGCTCTATCTTTTGAGAGTTAACCTTTTCATAATTTTTCTTCTTAGGCGAATATTACGTACCCTAAACTATTACCCATTCCCTTCTTTATATCGTAACTTTCTAATACTTTGTGGCAGCGGAAACTTTTGATCCAGTCACTTAAAATTATATCAGAATTCATTATTACAGAAAGTTGGATCATAAACTATCTTGCATTAAGATCGTACTTGATTATGTTTTAACGTACACCAAAAGATTTGAAAAAAAAATTAAATTTAGACTTATTCTGAATTAAAATTTTGGAAAAAAACAATAACTGAACTATAAAATAACTAATTTGCAGCTTGTTAGATTTTTGAAATTTTTACTTTTTTAGTTATAAGAAATTATTAGGAACACCTTGTGCACAATCCATACTCATATCTTGTTCCATAAGTTTTAAGTTTTGTTGAGTGAACACATATTTAATTTTATTATATTGAAAAGGAAGCCTCTTTCGTGTTTTGTGAGCATATTAAACAGTTATTCGTATAAATATAAATTTTCTCGTTTTAGAATATTCGAGAAAATGTAAATTCAAGCAAACTGTTTTCTATATATATTCTTTTTCATTGACTGTAAGATACAGTGTAACAAAAAATTTACATATTACTTACGATTGAAAAGTTTGTAAATTAGTGGAAAATTTGAAACGAACAATCAACTATTATTACAAAAGAGTTTTGTATGGCAAAATTTGTGTGTATAATTGGCAAGCGCGTCTCCTAAAAAGATTGGTAAATGCAAACAAGCGTGTTCAGGTTCACAAAAGTAGGTAAAAGTAGTAGTTCAAATCGGACATCCTTAGGCCGCAAGATTGACACTCCTCTTGTCGCTGACACAAATAAATGTGGATTATTCTTGGTCCACATGTATTTAACTTTTTTTTTCAATTCTAACGTATCATCCAAGATAGTGTATATTGTCTTGAAGCAGATCATCAATTTTATCTAAATTTATATGATGGTGAAATTCATCTTGTAAGATCGTTAACGACTGGCAATTGGACGATTGCTTTAAATTGGCTCCTTATACTCGCTGCTCACTATACCTGGCTAGGCACGATCGCTCAAAGGATATGTCACCATACCATAAAGCTGCATTGCTTCAGTTATATATTTTGTATTGTAACAGAGTATGTACAGTTTGAATAATTTATTTTGCACAGATGTTTGGCTTGATTAAATTGATTTTAAGTAAAAATGCTTGTATTACCTAAAAGATTTATCGACAAGTTGTTTTCTGATGTAAAACAAAACATACCTTCCAGCATGAATAATTAATTGTACATCAGGTTAAAGATTTTCAACATGTGCTTAGATACAAATACAAAGTGGTTCAATTAAATTGTCTAATTGTAGAAAACCAGGTATCTTGCTAATTTTCCACCCCTGTAGTTGGATGGGAAATTAGCAAGATCGCCGCCTTGTCAATTTTAAGCAATATAAATAATTTTATAAATCTATATTAAGTCAGGTTTTCTAAAATTGGTCATTCATGAATTTTATAATCAATACAAATGCAGAATTGTTACTCAAGTCTTTTTCAGAAAAATTTATATCGTGATTGTAAATAATTTTAAAAAAGTGTAAATTTGGGTTATGATTTTGTCACTCTTCAAAAAGCATTGCGTATTTCTTTTGCAATGTGTAGATCGTTTTTTGGAACAATAAAAGAATTCACCTTTAATATAAAAATAAAAAGATTTTCTCTTCCCTCCCGGTTACAACCCTTAAAATCATTTATTTATTTACTTTACTCCGACTTGATGCTTTGTTTGCAATAAGAAAGAAACTTCGGTGGTATAGGAAAGAATTTGATCCTAACATGAGAGGATTATATCCTTAATGGATGTGTGTACATATTGTGTAGTATATGTGTATGTACATACGAAAGAAGGCTATCAAAAAGTGATTTGTTTAAGTGAAAAAGTGCGTGACTTTTTTGTGGAAGGCATACATTACATCGTTTAATGCACAACAATACTCATGAAAAAGCAAAAATTCAGTTAGTCCTTTTTATATTTTTCAAGGCACAAAACAATATAATGACATTGTTCTGAATTTCTTTTTAATGTGCAGTCATTATTAATAGATTCACCGGAAGACTGTTGAATAAGAAAGAGTAGCAAGTCATTAATATCAATTCGTGGTGGATTTGACTTTAGCGGATCAAATCAACATCCTTCTGATTCAAGATACTATTGTATTCACTGCTCAATTATAGTAAGATTTATTGTCTACAACCTATGATAAAATATTCCAATGCTATTTTTACAAACCTAGAAATTATAAGTTTTACATTCAAGCTCAAGGAATTCTAGTCAGTTCTTTAATTTCAAATTCATCATTTCATTATAAATTTCAATTTTTGCCCCAGTTTCCTAGATTAGTTTTTTGTATTTTATAAATGCGTATTTCGACTACCAAGTAGTCATCACCAGTATGATTTAGCTAATCGTAATTTCTCTTATTATGTATATTACTCGTTGTATATTTGGCGGCAGACTGCACATTGATAATCAATTATTTTATAGTAATTACGATAAGGTAATTAATACTGATGATGACTACTTGGTAGTCGAAATACGTATTTGTAAAATACAAAAAAATGATCTAGGAAATTGGGGCAAAAATAGAAATTTATATCGAAATATCCAACAGTTCTCATTTATTATCTTTGATAATATTTGTATCATTTCATTATTCCAAACAAAAATTTAAGTCTTAAGTTAACTGTGGAAACTATTTTATCTTATCTTATCTTATATATTTAAACGAGCAATTCTTGTATATATATGTATATCAACGATCTTGGAAATGGCTCCAACGATTTTCATGAAAATGAGTATGCAGGGTTTTTTTTGGGGCAAAAAGTCGATCTAGCAAGGTTTCATTTTTAAAAAACGTCGTTTTATCCGTCTTTTCATGAAAAACTGAAACCGGCAATGCAAATTATAACTCTTCCTGACATCTATTGGTGTATATCGTAGTTAATGAAATACAATGCAAATTATAACTCTTCCTGACATCTATTGGTGTATATCGTAGTTAATGAAATAAAATACATTACCGGGACATTCAAATTGGTATTTGTGTGGAGACATTTAAAACGGTCTTCTATTAGTGATAAAATTTGTGTCTTGTTAAGAATACCGAGCAAAGCTCGGTCATCCAGATATACTTATTCGACATTTATGTTTTCTCTAAAAGTCATATTTCTCTAAGTAAAAATATATTAGACTTATCTATAGATCGTCAGTTATATTTCTTATTATTTGAATGATTTGTTCGGGATATACAAATTGGCGGATATTTAGTAAAAAGGAAGTTTACTTCGTTCATAGGGGTAGGGAAGTATTGTTTTTTCTACTTTACTACCGTCCTTAAGTAAGACTAAATTGAATGAATGAACTGATTTTGATGAAAAACAATGAACGATATAAACGCATACATAAAAATCACAAAAAAGATTACATTCAATTTTTGTTCAACTGAAAGAAATTAACTTCTCTTATGGAAGTTCTTGTAATGAAATTAATAAGTATTAATAAAGGTAGCTCGTCATCGATAAAATTTTGTTCCCAACGTATTTCCGAAATTTAGAAAATTCAATCATATTTTGTATGTCACTGATCGAACATTATTGATCACACTATTACAAATATTATGAACAAAATTGCTTGTTCAACCTTATTTAATGCATTCTTTTCACAAACAACATACATTTAAACACTCATCTGTGATAATAATTGTCAATTTCAAACAAATAACCTTTTTACTACCTCACAAACTATAAGGGAAAAACTCACACTAAAAATCATATGGACATAGACATTTTGATTGACATTGGATAATAACTCTTTACAACACATTCCATTCATTCCAATGATTTTTCATCGGGCTGCTTCCATACATTCATTCAAACATAGAAAACACTATTTACTTTTCTTCTTCACCGTCCCACTCTTTGAAGGGTCTCTTAGTTCAAATTATTAGCTGTATGAACATGTACAGAAAGCTTCAGAATATGTTGCCAAATGTATTTGCATGTATGAGAAGGTACGGCGGTACTCCACGGTGATGGAGTGTTCATTTTTATTGGACAAATACTTTAATTATCTTCAAATTTGAAATATTCATCGAACCTAAGTACCTTAATTATTTTCAAGTTTCTTAGAGTTGCTTATTGGAAAAAAGACAACGATTTGTATCAGTACAAAAATCATTTCTAGTCGTTTAGAAATTGTTTTGATGAATTCCGAAATCACAATTTTTCAGAAAAAACACAAAACCGATATTAAATATTTCGTTCAATTTTTTTTTTTCGTATTTTCATTATCCTGAACAAAAAAAATAATCCTCAAAAAGTTAAGGACATACTTAGTTAAAAGATTTGGAAGAAGGAGGAAATTGAATAGATAATAAGCTTTTTAATACAATTTTGCAATCGCATATTATTCAATTCCTGTAAAAAATTTAAACATAATATGAATATAAATTATCCTCTCCGCATTTCACCAATGCTGATTATGAACAGGTATATTTATTAGTTATCGTAGGACATAGACTTTGGCAGTACAAAATTTGGGTACTGCGCTCCGAGACAATCAGTGTCAGCACTACTCATCGATCCATTCAACCCATTAAACCAGCATTTTTTAATTATTTTTTACTAACTACAAAAATAAATTCATGGGGAGCTTAATTCGAAGACATTTTTTGCTTCATTTTATCATCGTTTAAATGTTTATAGATATTTAGTATTTTCCGAACACTCTGTATGGTTTGTTCTCGACAATGACATTCTTAGGTATATAATGTTAAATCGGGCGATACTAAGCTCAATATTGATGGACATTATCGGCCCATTTCAGGTAGACATGTCATGTTAGAAATTAACCATCTAGAAAACGAATATACACTGATCGATTTATATGTTCTGACAGTTTTAACGAGTCTTATATTATTATTACTTTTCTATTTGTAATATAAAGGATGTTTCTGACAGCCTTCAGGTTAGTGGTCTTCAAAAACATTCACCGGTCAAAAAAATTACTCTAAAAATAGAAAAATGTTTCAAAAATTTGAAATATAACAAAAAACTAAACAAACAACATTATCCACAAGTAATGCAAGGCTGCTTCTTGTACCGATTTGATACAAAGCTTCGAATTTTCAAAACATGTAGATTAGCCATTACTATATTACTAGAAAAAAGTTCTGAACCAGTAAAAATAATGAAGATGTACTTTTTCTTTTTGGGTGTTTTACTAATTTTTTATTTTTGTTTTTCAGGTGAGTAATTACCTTATTTACTCAAAAAGCAAACAAAATCAACCAAAAAAAAATTCACCACGCGTATGTCTTCACCAACCAAAACTGATTAGAGAGTTTTCACATAGTTAGTAGTGCATTAATCGTGAATTCCTCTCTAATCGTGTTTGTGTGGCCTCTACTGATAGTCTTAATATATTACCAACACTGACCAACATCAACACTAATGTTCTCGTAGTGTGAAATCCACCCACATCATCATCTGTTGGTGTGTTGTGCATTATTAATTTTATTCTTAATAAAAGAAAGTCAGTGAGACGACGTGTGACCTTGTGGTGGTGTGGTGGTGTTCTGGTGGTGACTACAAGAACGGCGACTATGATCATCGCCTCGTCACATCATCAGAGTCATCTACAAATGGTACCTGTGTCACCTGTTATTCTGGTATGTGTCCTATTTTGTTTTTCTTATATTGTTGAAAATGGATGTTTCAATTATTAAAATAATAAAAGAATGGCAGGTTGGAAGTTGCAAAGGTATCATATTCCAAGAGAATGCACTTTGCCTAATCATTTGCAAGAAAAATCCACCTACAAATTCCTCAGGTGCCAAGTTGCATGTCAATTTTTATCCACCAAGTGATACACGATTAAACAATATTTTGGCGACAATTTATGTTTTTTACTCTTGTTTGAATTTTTTAAGTCACCAAGTAAAGTATTTAAGTTGTTCCTACCTATGTATTTTAAATCAAAAATATTTAACCATAGACTGACGAAATTTGTCAGAGTAAAGTGTACAAGCAAGATTTACAAGGGAATCAAATCGCAAAATATTATCGATGGATATTACCGGAAAAGATTTATAGCATAATGAGCAAAACGGCAAAATATTATTCTTCCTGCAACAAGTTATCATCGTCTTCTTATTATTATTTCTTTAGTCTATATCTGATTTTAAATATGATTTAAGAATATTTTATATTATTATTGTTTTTATTAGTGAAACTAATAAGGGTTTCAAAAATTTTCGGGAGGATAGTGAGGAAATTAAATAAGTATAAAGCTCCATCGTATTGGAGAACAAACTTGTTAACACCTGCGGTATTATTTTATAACATACAAACCGATAAAATTAAGTAATATTTATTACTTTACAAGGCTACCAACCTATATTAATGTTATTTGATAATGATGTTGGATGTGTGTGTGTGTGTGTGTGTGCATGTGTGTAAGTCTGAAATAAAATACTATTGTTATTATATGAATAATGGGATCGAAATGGAAATATTTCGAATTAATTTTATAATATTTATGATACATAAAAGCTATAAAATGAATGGTTACCTTTGCTAGTTAGCGTTCTAACAGAAAATTGACTACTCACGTTATTAAATGTTGGTATGTCTAAAATACAAAGCTTAAGGTATAGTATACTTTAAGATTTATTATTGTTCTAATAAATTATTATATTTCATTTTTTTGGGATGGTATTATTAATAAAACCGGAGATATGCACAAACAAATATTTAAAGGAACAAAATTTTACTTTAATTGCAAACAGCTGTATCTCTGGGAAAATCATCAATTTTCGACTTGAAAACTTGTTCTTTCTATGACCTAAAATAGTATCTACCCTTGCCGCTTTGAAGGGATGGTTGAAAATTATTTTACAACAAATTTGTTGAAAACATTCTAAAGCTTGCTTATGTCTCTTAAAAATGAGGCATGAAAATTATCGTATGAGCTTATTCGACCAAGATATCTTGGTCTCTCATTCGAAAACTTAAACTGGTTTTATTTTAAGAGCTGGAATATTATTTTATAAAAACTTTTATCACTTTTTAACTTTTCGTTTCTCTCTTTTTGTTTTTAAAAAAAGTAAAAAAACAAAGCTTTTCCATATTTTAGGCACTAACATTAACAATAAACAAACACATTACACCAGAAATAGACGAAGCATCTTAGACGAAAAAAATGTAAAATGAGGTTTTGGGGTCACTGATCACGATATCAAAGTCAGATTACGATATACTCCGATATACTCCACCCTCCACCTTCTGGAATAATTTACATTCTTCTGATCCAAAACATTCTCCAAATTTTCAATAAAAAAATTCTAATCGCCCCCCCCTCTGTAGTACCATAGACGCAATTTATTTAAGCAAGACCCAATTGACCTATGCTGCTCAATTACGCACTTACCTCACTTTTTCCGTCATGAGTTTTAGGTAGATATCTCTTTTCATTTTTGAGTTATCGTATTAACAAACGGGCAGGCAGATGGACAGACGGGCAGACAAATGGACAGATGGACAGACAGGCAACCGGAAATGACTTTTATAATTTATTTTATGAACATCTGTACCAAAATTTTGTTCGTAGCATCAATATGACGTTACAAATTTGGGACTAAACTTAGTATACCTTGATATATGTTACATATATATAGGGTATAACAAGATTGAAACGATTGCAATTATTCAGTTTTTTTCCGCCAATAGCATTATTGTGAAATTGTCTAGTTTCGAATGGTTTCACAAGCATTGATCCTCAAATTTTAAATGCAAGCTGTATGAAAAAAAAATTTCAACCGTAAGTTTTGAAGGGGAACATTTTTATGTTCTTTTTTGGTATATGTCTAGAAGATGGTTTATCATCCAGATCATAAAAACTTTCTCCAATATTTCCTCATTTAAAGTCAGTATGAAGTAAAACTGGGCTTATGATTCCCTTCCACATTGTATAAAAGCAAATCACAATAATTGGGTTTTTATGCACTTTTGTTTGAATACAAGTTTGTTTGATGGAAATAAGTAGGGAAATGAAATTCGAAAATATTCGATAAATATAAAAATAATTTGATATCCATTCATTGCTCGCTTGGAAGGTTATATTTTCTAAGTATAAAAATGTCTTAAACGATAAATCTGAACAATAAAATGACACCGTACATACCTAGTTACTATCAATTTCTCTCTATATATAGAAAATAATGACGTTATATACTTGACTAGTTCGAAGATCGAAATGGTTCTTCAAAAACTAACAATATACGTACAACGTTATATAGCAACGTAGTACCTTCATAATAGGTGATTCAATGTTAGATGCAGAATGAAAGTTTAGAATATGTTATAATTTTGGAAATGGCAACGAACTGTTATATACAGCAATTGTCACTCACTGTTGACCGAGCAAAACTTGCTCGAAATTTTTGATCTAATTAATATATTTATAGAAAATAAATAATATACATGCACTTTTTAGAGCAAAATTTCTGCATGAAAAATAAATTGTCCAAAATAAAAGTAATATTATAATATTTTGTTTCCAAGTCTATTAATGCAGTGATCTCAACGCTACTATATTTATAAAAATTTTCTATCAACCTGGTATGAAAATGAACTGACATTTTGAGTTTAATTGCAGTGGGCTTGGATC
Organism: Chrysoperla carnea; assembly: GCF_905475395.1. Classification (NCBI taxonomy): domain Eukaryota; kingdom Metazoa; phylum Arthropoda; class Insecta; order Neuroptera; family Chrysopidae; genus Chrysoperla; species Chrysoperla carnea. The sequence continues at coordinate 56,543,628 of NC_058337.1, read as the reverse complement.
TGAAAATTGCGTTAGTCCTAAATGACAAGATCCAAGTAACGCAAAAATATAAAATAAATTCATCAATTTCAAGAGCTTTAAAATAAATGAATGAATAAATACTCGAGTAAACGAGGCTGAAACCTCTAGGTAAATTCTTTCCTATAGCTCCGATTAACCTGAAGATTTGGGATTACGTTTTGTTCACCCTCTAGATCAAAAGTTATATGCTTTTGCGTGTGTTTTGCATGTATGGTGCCTTTGTCCAGGGAGTGGTAATCACCTCCTCTAGGGGGAAAAATATATGTCGGAAACATACACATCGGAAATCAATAGAGCAATGAAATATAAGCAAAAAGTGTCATTTAAGTATATTTCGAAATGTCAATAATTTACGAATTATTGGCCCCCTGGGCAAAAGCACCACTCGGCACCATATAACTTTTGTTCTAGAGGGGTGAACAAAGCTTAAACCCAATTTCAGGTTAATCGGAGCTATAGGTAAAAATTTAGAGGTTTTGTCTTTTTTTCTCCTCGTTTAATGGAGTAAAAGGGATTGATTACTTGTTTTTATACCATGCATATATGTAATATACCAAGGTATACTAAGTTTAGTCCCAAGTTTGTGACGCTTAAAAATATTGATGCTACGCATAAAATTTTGGTATAGGTGTTCATAAAATCACTTAATTAGTCCATTTCCAGTGGTCCGTTCGTCCGTCTGTGGACACGATAACTCAAAAACGACAACAACAAAAATATTATGCTGAAATTTTTACAGCGTTCTCAGGACGTAAAAAGTGAGGTCGAGTTCGTAAATGAGCAACATTGGTCAATTGGATCTTGTAAACCGTTAGAGAAAGAACAAAAGTTTAAATGTAAAAAATATTCCTTTTAAAAAAATAACCATCTTTTGTTTGAAACATTTTTTCGTAAACATCACTGTTTAGCCGTGAGGGCGCATGTATGTGTGGCATGTATGTATGTGTAATGTGATAGAGTAATCAACACTGTCTATGCATGGTATTTCAACAATTAATTCAGTCACTTGTTTGTTTTCACTTGTTAAATTAAAAATTTTATCAATTAATTATTATTTTACGACTTAACCCCTACGGACTCATTTATTTTCGATCATTTTTGAGGTATTTAGTACGAAAATAAACTCAAAACATGCGATAATATACTCAAAATGTAAAGGAAATGCGACGTGAAATAACGGATAGAGAACTTGTATTATATCAAAATAATTTGGATTTATGCTTTTTTCATATGAAAAATCAAATTGAATCATCCGTTACATAGAGCTTATATATCGTAGAAATCTATAATAATGATCACGATGACAGCGAATGTTATGATATGGGTGGGGTACGTTCATGTTTACAGATACACTTCAATAGTTTGTACTTGCCTGTATATGCTTATACATGAGACAGAATTTAATGAAAAATAACAAATCGTTTCGTATGAATGTTCGAAATATATGCACTTCTTATTTTTAGAATAATAATATTTTCAAGTAAAATTATTTTGAAGTATAAAATATTCTTCGTCTAAGAATTGTTAGTCTTAAGACCCAAGAAGCAGGCTGAACAATTCCAAGTGTATTGTGCGCAATAGCCTACATTTTAATTGGCAATAATATTTGATTAGATTTACTTTGTTCCACGCCTCCCCGTAATAAATTCATTACTTATTTTTAGCTTTGAAATACTCTTTTGAATGTTACATAAGTAACCTTATGCAGGTTAGGTTATATTGACTGTCCACGAAGGACACACTAAGGCTATAGAGCCCACTGTGAAAACATATATGTGTTTTACCACCTTTCCGCTGACAATTTCATTTATGCATTAAGGCTTGGTTGCTAATTCCACACGAATAATTACATAATTGTCAACGGATATATGAGGTACCTCATTCTGTTCATAATTATTATAGTCACCATCAAGTAATTCAAACTTGTCATCGTTAGAGCAAGTTTAACGTAGCGGGGTCAAGGTAGTTAGATATGTTTGGAAAAACTCTCTCCCATTCCCCTTCACGAGCTCTAGTGGGATTTTGGAATCATTCTCATTATTTAAAGCAAGAATCCAGGATTTAAGCCAACAGTTATGTACACAATACCATAGTCATCCTCATCATTACAGTATGCCTTTTAGAGTAAATTAAATATATCATTTTAAGTTGTAAGTTTCGTATATTTCAAATTCTTAACCCGTCAGCACTCGCGTTATTACTCGTGTACTTATTATACCATGCATATCACTATCACTACATATTATAAAACAAAGTCGCTTTTTCTGACCCTATGTCCCTATGTACGCTTAAATCTTTGAAACTACGCAACGGATTTTGATGCGGTTTTTTTAATAGATAGAGTGATTTAAGAGGAAGGTTTTTATGTATAATACATCCATATTATAGTAGAGTAAGGGGTTGAAATAGGGGTTGAAAGGGATATGCTTCAAAAACTAAAAAAGTTGCGCATCGATTAAGCTCAAATATTGACACGATATACAACCAGCTTCAAAGATCTATTGTTTTTATCTTCTTTTAACCTTCGGAGGGTAGAAAGGTGTAGCGAGAAAGTGGGAAGGAATTATCGAATATTTACAAATATACCTAAGTGGGGTACCAAATAAAAGAGCATGACGTGTACATTACAAAACTGTTATCCAACGAAAGGAAATGTGGAGGGAGGGGTGCAAGTGGGGATGTTGCCCAGCAAAGCGGGTAGTTCACAGCTAGTATGTAATATGCAAGGTATACTAAGTTTAGTTCCAAGTTTGTAACGCTTAAAAATATTGATACTAAGCAAATTTTGGTATAGGTGTTCATAAAATGACCTAATTAGTCTATTTCCGGTTGTCTGTCGTCTGTCGCCAGTCTGTCCGCCTGTCATCAAGATTACTCAAAAACGAAAAAAGATATCAAGCTGCAATTTTTATAGCATGCTCAGGTCGTAAAAATTGAGGTCGAGTTCGTAAATGAGCAACATAGGTTAATTGGATCTTGGGTTCGTAGGACCCATCTTGTAACCCGGTAGAGCTAAAACAAGTTTAAATATAAAAAATATTCCTTATAAAAAATAACCAACTTTTGCTTGAAACATTTTTTTCGTAAATGTCACTGTTTACCCGTGAGGGCGCAAATTAGGCGTAAATTGTATAGTATGTAATTATGGGAATATCAGTTATGTATGTGTGTGTAATGTGATAAAATCATCAACACTGTCTATACATGGTATTTCAACAATTAACTCAGTCAATTGTTTGTTTTCACTTGTTTTAGTTTAATACAAGTCATACTCAGTTAACTAAATTAACTTTTGATAGAAATATGGTGAAATTAATGAAAATGAATTTAATTATTTAGATTATTTCTTTGCTCTAATATTTTCAATGTCAAACAGAACGCGTTAGAAAATATCTCATCACGTGACTAAATATTACCCAACGGTTGACGCAAGTGCTGAAGGTCAAAAATGATCGGCTTTATTGTATTCTGTAGACATTTTAAGCGTGAAGGTGAATACAATATATATAGGCAAGTACAAAAATGTCACTTTAATATTGTCATGGAAAAAAATATATAGCAATTTCGACTGCGTTGACAAAAATAATTCATTTTCAAAGATGACTCTAAATGGCATTATTTTAAGTAGTAATAAAAACTTTAAACATCATAAATTTTCATTTGAGAAACAAAACGGAATAATGACTAATAATAAATATTTATTATATACAAACAGGAAAAAAATTCCTGAAGTTTTAGTAAAAATAAAACAAACCATTATAAATTATAAATAAAAAAATAAAAAAATAAATAAATTGTTTGTACGCCCTAGATTCTGTTCTATTAAAATTTTTGTTAAGCATTTATTTATTTTAAAATTTTGAAATTTAACAATTTATGCAACAACTTTTCTAGTCAATAGGAAAACATTATTCAAGTATGTTATGTCCTTGTTATGTCATAACATAGAAGGAGAGTTTGTCGTAGAAAATGCTTCTTGATGAAACTTTTTATTTTCAATTTTAACTTCCCGGAGGAAGTTAATGTAATGAGACCGATTTTGAAAATCTTCAGTTTTACATATTTCCGTGGTTTCAAGGCCGCGATATCCGAATCAAACCTTTTCAATGTGATGTCTGTGTGTTTGTGTGTACTTATGTGCGTATGTGCGTATGTTTGTTCGGATTCTTACACCTCGATTATCTCGCGAATCAATTAACACGAGACTGAGCTTAATCGATGCGTATTTAAGAACTGAAAAAGTTTTCAGGAGAATTGGTTGAGCCGGTTTTTAATGGTTATAAAAAAACTGGAAAACAATCAATAAACAAAATCTTAAAAGTGAATGAAACTCATCATTTATCTATCGAGATAATGGTTGTTCCAGCATAAGCTGCAAGACATGTTTGAAACATGATCTATAAATGTTAACAATACCTTTTTATAATACTGGGAAGTTTTTCGCCAAAAATTTAAAAAAGAGCTTATAATAGCAAAAATTTTACTATATGTACCTACCTACTTTCTTTAATGTAAATTTAAAAAAGGCCTAAAATAATGAAATATCACTAATAAATGATGCCCCAAAATTAACGCATGAAGTAATTTTAAACAACACAAATTCTAACGCTTTCCTGGAATGTGTTTATATTTAGTAGAACCACGTTAGTTTTTTCGAGTAGCCTCCTAAATATGTTTAAAAACAGTAAACTGTCAAGTGTCACACGTTTTTTTTCATGTTAAAGACTTTGCCACCCCAAATAGCCAATAGTTTAAAAAAAAGAGTTAATTTTATGAAACCCTTGATAAAGAATGAATCGCGGAGCCTTTTAATAGGAGCCTTAACATCCCACTTTTTATTAAGTCCACTGTATATTCGGTAAATATAATAACTTCCCAAAATGACTGTGCTCAAAGTCCTATTGTGAATGAACTTAAGCTTAAAATCCTAACTATGCATTTTAAAGAATAATAAAATGAATGTTTTTAAAAAAGTGGACAATACTAGTTATAAAACTTACTTTGAGTGGCTCTTGGACCATGTAAAGGGAGACACATTCATTCCGGATATTATTGTTTTGTATAATAAAAAATATTTTATACGCGAGAAAAAGTTATGTGAAAATTCGTACATGACGATAAACGTTTAATAATGATCATTGAAAGAAAATATACGAACAATACAAATGAATGGAGACAAGTAAGCTACATGGTTTTAGAGTATGTGTATGGATATGCGCGATAAAATTATTCCGTCATAAATCTATGTTTGTTGTAGTGGAATCGAGTGCATGGAATGAGAAATTGGGTACGGGATTTTTGTATATTGTGTTTTTTTGCATTAAAAAATATCATGTTTGTTCACACGGTAATGTATAAGCTCCTTGATTCAAATCATCGCGGCTATTTTTGTACCTTTAATTTAGATAATTGCTAAAATATTATACCAATTTGTCACAAAATGTAACTGAAACTAGAAACTATCAAAAATCATTTGACGCCACAAACATACGTTACCTTATTTTTAGCTTTCCCAACACTCTCTAGTACAGTTAAATACATCTAAAAATTGTTGTTATTTATTGATCGTATGTCTCTTCTATATTCAAAGAGAGTAATTTAAAAATCTAACCTTTTTACTTACAAAAAAAAAACGTATTTTAAATCATTATCGAGGGTTTTTCAAATTACAGAGTTCGAAGATTGGCAGAATGAATTTTTGTGCCTTGACTTGATTAAAGTAATATTCCTGAGTGCTACGTCTAAGTTTAACATGTACGTTATTGGTATACAATTAACGTTAGCGTGTAAACAGGCACGCATGACGTTGAAAATATAATAGTGTTAAATCGTTTTTTTTTTCTCTCACAGTGTATGCTTTACAATGTACGGCCAAGATAATAAATGCTTTTCACATTCATTTTGGACACAAAAAAAAAGAGTTTGCAACTAGTGATTGTTGCTCTATATCACTTTAATAGTATTTTTTGTTTGAATTGAAATATGGACTTTTTTAATTACCCCGAATTCAATTATAATCCATTTTTCATTCTTTATTGAATTAATTTTACTTTGAAATAAATTTATTGTATGTACTTTAAATGGTATCTACTATCAAGCATTTTTCGTTTTTCTTAAGCGATTCAGTTATAGAAAACGAGACTGTTCAAACTAACGCATCTAACTCTATTTAAAACAAATGTATGTTATTTTTAAAATGTACGTCAACAAAATCAGTTCTATATTAATAAGTGATATTAATATACCAAACTTGAGAAAACTTTTTAAACTTTTAAAGTTATGATCAATTATTTAACAGCCAAGTAAGACAAGAGATCATGTAACCCATAAAAGGTGATGTGCCAAATTCATGTAGAAAACAAACATAATAATCAATAGCTAGGTATTAAAGGTGAAGTTACGATAGTCAAAATTTTACATTTTTGATTCTCTTTTATTCTTCTACTCAAATGACGCCACAGCCCAAACTATGCTTTGGCTTATCTAAAAGAAGTTCCCAAATATCTCAGATGAATTTGTTTCTGCAGTGTGGTATTCTTGGCTAAGCTTCTACATGTTAGCCGTGAAAGCTGTTCCTTTAAAATAATAATTTTGAAATATAATTGATTTTGAATCCTGTTTTCTACAAAAAAGTATTTTTACTTTAGGATCCATTTTTGTAGAAATCCACATGTGAATACTTTTTTGTGTCGAAGTAGAACACAATTTCTTAATTTAACACAGATTATGAAATATAACATCATATATTTCAGAAAATTTCATTATTGAAACAATAAGCGTCGTTAAAGATTAATAATATTTTATAACGTTTACCGAGACCATAGTGAGTCGAACCATGCTCTAACAGTATAGAGCGGAAATCACAAGATACACTAATTATCAACACAGTTGACCACATTATCAGTTAAATATTGGATGTGTGTTAGTGTGTATTCGCATGTGTTTATATGCTGTTTCGTGGTTTACCGCCAAGTCCATGGAAGTGATTAGTGCAAAGGTGTCATGGTGTGTATACTGTTGTGTTATCCTACCATTTACAACATTTGATGTTTCTACCTTCTAGCAAAGTAAACATACCAAATGCTTTACAATTATGTGCATATTGGGTGGTTCTCTAAATTAAAAAAATTATTGATAAACATTTAATATTCTCTAAAGCTCAAGAGCTACTGAAATTTTGCCAGTGTTACAAAATCTTGTTTTTTTTTTTTTCTCTAATTTTAAAAGAGCTAGATGTTCAATTTAATGAAAAACCAACTCATTGTTGTCAAACCTTTCTTCGTTACCAACTTATAGTAAATTGGTCTAGGACTTAGTTTACTAAGCTGATGCTAGCCGAAATATTTAACAAAATCGTATGACTGAACACTTTTATTTCTAATAGACTACTGAAAATAATATTTACATGTAAAGCAGGCATGGGCAAACGTGGCTTAGAGAAGTCCCTCATAAGCCAAAATACCGGTAACACATTGACATCCTAACCAGTGACAACCAAAAATACGAGTAAGATAGAGAGACAACATTTTTTTTCTACCTATCTCATTACTATAAGAGAAACTGAGATAGAATCGTCTACCCGCCTCTCTTCCACCTCTATGAGCAATGCGGACTTGGTTAAAGAGACACACAATAAAGTTATAACAATGGTGACTTTGACTTAAAATAACTCGCCCTTGCCTGCTGTAAAGAGTTAAAAGAATATATTTGGTTAGTAAGCCCATCAAAAAGTTTTTATTGAGGTATATAATTTATTAGTGACATAAAATGTAGTTTCCAAATTTGGATAATATGACCCCCGCCCCTTCATAACTTAGACAATAAATAATAAACAGTAAAACCACTCCATGTTAAATGTATATTATCAATTCTTGTGCACTTTAACAATAACAACGCAACTTTTAGACAAGTAAACATTGGTATTAGATTAACTAGATTTGTCACATTTTCTACCTACTCTCCTTTCCCAAGCAGCCTTCTATACTTTTCCTTGTCGATATTCTCTCTAATCAAAATGTTGTTGTATTATTGTTTGTTGTGATCAAATTTGTAAACTGAATTGAAAATTGAATGGAAATGATGAATAAGCGAGGGGAGATACGATAAACAATAAACATACATTCATTTATAATAGCTAATAGTTGTATTATGTAACCGTAAATCTTTGGAAATTTGCGGTTTTGTATTCTACTATGTGTAAATGTTATATAATGAATCAATCATATGCCAATATTTGAATATTTATAAAATTCGCAACTCAGAATCTGCGTAAGTTTGGTGAATTCTCTTCAACAAAATACTGCACGAAATGTATTAATTTATTATACAATAATAAAAATGCATTCATAATTCTTGTATTTCGGTTATAACGTAGCCATCATTAGTAAAAATTGTGTAGTCGCTTTTTTCCCAATTTTAACTTCTTTATTTAATGTGTTTTAATTACAGCGATATCCTTCTAATATTATGTAATGAGAATCGTTCAGGTGACGTTATTTGGTCCAATAATCATAATTTAATTTTGATATTTCTAAAAAAAGGTGGACAAGCAGACAGAGAAGGCGGAACACGTACTAAAACTATTAAAATAGAAGGGAAGATTATTTTCTTTAAATTTAAGAATGTTTATGCTTCCATAAGCTTCTAGAAAATGTAAGTACTCGGAAAACTAGTTTGCTAATTCACCATCGAAAAATATAATAAATAACTTTAAATATCCCGTGTATAAACTTGCACATTAACAAACTCAACCAATGTCTTTCAGCCCATAAAATAAATAGGTTATAAATATATTATGCATATATTTAAATGTTATGTTCATTGTATTAAATAAAAATCTACGACTTTTATCACACATTTGCTTTTATTTAAGTAAATGTGTATTCATTTTGAATTCGTCAGTTTTCTTTGAAAGCTTTTGGTTCTTAATCGCTTAAAACAGAAAAGTAAACGACGAAATTGACCAATTTATATGAGAAGAGAGTTCTAATAGAATATGCTAGTAATAAGTTTGTTGAATTTTTTTTTTTAAGATACAAAACATTTTGTTTTTCATTTCAACTCTCGAACAGTTTTACTTGAAGTACAAGTAGTCTCAGAAATGATTCCTTGTTTTTTAGAAATACTCTATCATATTATAATGAAGAATTGATTGTTTTGTTATTAATGCCTGAAAGTGATTCAGTAATAAAAGATTCAATTCGATTTTATTAATTCTTTCTAATAGAGAGCAAATGGGAGTCATTTACTTTTTTTCTGGTTCTCATGGGCTTCCTTAACGCGGTCCAATGTAAATTATATGAATAGGACATAAGCGATGTTTGGAAAAGTTTCAACATTTACCTAATATGAGTAGCGTTCATACCAGAGATAATCTCAACCTTTTCAGTACCTATAGCTAAGTATCAGTACCTATATTATATAATGTAGCATAGGTGGTAGCAGCAGAATACGATGCAAGTATGTTTGAGCCAGGGGCCAACATTATCTCCCGATATAAAGAGAAATAAGCTTCACCACTCTTGATGGAAAGACAATCAAATTTTATAAGAAAAATACGAGGCATCGGAAATGTTATCAAATTGTATAGGCTATAGAGGCATATATGTAGGTCTGTCATGGTCATGGAAAGGGTTCTGAGTGTAAAACAACTAGTCTTAGTGACATAATTAGGTACTGTTAATATTTCAGTCAAAATCAGTTTTAACGACATTCAATAGACCAACTTTTACCGTTATATGTTATAGTCGTTATATGTCTTTAATACATTTTTAACTTCAATTCAATTTATTCATTCTTTCTTTAAACAATATAAATATTGTACAGAACCTGTCATAAAAAGGATAGGAAAACTGCAAGGAAAGGTGAGGTATGAAGCTGTTAAAGGTACATGTACAATGCCGATCGTTATTGTTGGCAAATTTCAATAAAGATTGGTCCCCGTAACCGGTATATGATTTATAAGTTTCTATATAAAATTAATAACACTCAAAATAAAGTTTTTAAAATTGTATTATGATGGTGTCTTGTTTAATTGAAAAATATATAAATATAAAAAAAGTGAATTTTTAACCTCCGCCTAAACGGATAAACTAATTTTGATTTTTTTTTTCGTTTGAAAGATAACTTAATGGAGAGTGTTGTTAGCTATGTTTCAAGTGCGATTTCAGGGTACCGTACCCGAAAAAATTAAAAAATTGGCGATGATCTTCAGAATCGGCTCAGTTTGGAGAAGGCTTTAAGGAAAAAGGTCAATTAATGGAGAGTGGTTTTATATAGATTTATAAGTCGAGTGTACTTGGAATAAAGATTGCAAGTTATAATCTGAAACATTTAAAAACGGATTTTACTGTAATAGTAACTTGGTGTACCATTTTACTGTAACCCAATATCTGAAGAATCAATGATGTTGAAAAAAGCTACTGTATACATAATTTCTTGTTTGAAAGCTCAGGTAAGCAAAGCTTACTAAATTGCTACGGGAATGTAAAACCAGTGATTTTGAGATACTCTGAATCCCACACACCCACATACATACCAATACATATTTAGGTATTTTATTTTATTGTAACTCAAATTAAGATATTATAAAAATGGTCACGTCTTTACGAAATATATATTATTTTATTTTATTTTATTTTTTTTTTTCGGGTATGTAAGCTTTTATATACCCCCAATCCGACTCTCGTTCTTAAAAACAATTTTTTATTGCTGATTTAATAAAAATATTTATAGGACAATAACATGAAAGTTTGTACATTTTTTTACTATCCTTAAAAACTAATTTATCGTTTTATTTAAACATTCCAGTACCCTGAACTAGTAGCATTTTAAAAATGTTTTCCGAAATAAATAAAAAATTTCAACAAATACAATACATAAAATTTGTAAAACATGAAGTTCTCTTAATAGTTTTCATAAGCGGAAATTACTAATATATAAACAGTTTTTCATCTACAAAACGGCATTGTTCTCTGTCAAAAAAAGAAAAATTGATTTTGAAAACAGTAATTATGTAAATATGAGTAGAAACCACATTATATTTTTAAAGATACAAAATTTCACATACAAAAAGTTATTTTTCAATTATTATTTCACGTTAACACCTGACATATTTCTTTATTCGAAGGTTATCAAAGAGCAAAACCTTTATTATATTTTGAAGGTATACTGTTCCTGGCCCTAATATAGCTAGCTACAAACGTTACTTTTGCATGCTATCTCTTCTAAACACATTGCTAGATCGACAATTTCAATTTCTAGCTTAGCCAATTTCCTAGATCAATTTTTGTATTATATAAATACGCATTTCGACTACCAAGTAGTCAACATAGATTACGATTGAAATATATATTTTTATAGTACAAAAATTGATCTCGGAAATTGGAGCAAAAATCGTAATTTATAATGAAAACACTACTTAAATTTATAAGAAAGTCTGGTGTATGATAGATATGAAAAATTGTTGGAAAGTTTACTTATTTTTGCAAAATTTGTATCCCCCGATTTGGTTTTTATTCATATTTGTATAATTACTGTTTTCGAAAGTCATTCTTCCTAATTTTTTTATAGCTTGACTAACTCCAGCTTTAGTGTACATATACATGCAGGATTTACACTTTTACTACATTTTTGTTTACTTCTTTGCCTTTCAGCAGAATGCAGGGAAGCGAGATAGATAATGCTAAAGTAGAAAATGCATTGTTTGAGTAAAACGTAAATGCCACTTTTGAAAAAATCTCTAAGGACATTTTAAATACGTTTTATGATGCATCTGAATAAATTCTCAAATATTAAACAGTAGATATACAGGGTGTTACTTAAGATATATATTGACAACTTTTTTATTTTTTAGGTTTACGAAAAAAAGTTATTCTTTATAAAAATCTCTGCTTTCAAAAATATTAACATTCAGCTATTCACTTTGGACATCGATTGTACAGGATGCCAAAAGTTCGATAAGAATGTTAATGGTCGTTTAGTAATGTAGATCTTTTTGAACAAATAATAAGGGAAACGGTTTAAAAAAAATCATTTCCGAGATATGTAGGAGTGTATTTAAACAATTTAGTAAAAGAACAATTACATGTATGGAACAAGAAGGTGGATCGTTGAGGCAAATCCAACTGAAGATAACTATTTGAGAATGAATTGTTAACGATGGGAATGTTTTGACCACTTCAATTTTAAATTAAATTTTGCAAATCGGTTTTATAAAATTCGTTATTTGTTATACAAATTAACCAATCATCATACTTAAAATGTCTATTTGCTAATTTGAAACATTTATAAAAATACAGAATACAGAACATTTATTTTTCATACATTACGTTACAATTATTATTTTTGTCGCAAGTGAATACCGTTATAGTCAGTTCGTTTTTACCTAATCGTATCCACCTTCGTGTTCCATACATGCAAATGTTTTAAAAAATTCTTCAATATACTCCGACATATCTCGGGAGTGATTTCTTGAATCGTTACCCTTATTATCTGTTCAAAATGGTCTACATTTCTAAACGACCATTAACATTCGATGTGAAAAGTGAATAGCTGAATGTTAATATTTTTGAAACCATAGATTTTTATAAAGAATAACTTTTTCTCGTAAACTTTACAATAAAAAAGTTTTCCATATGTAGTTAACTTAAGTAGATATCCTGTGTATTACATTTTCTTGTTTGGACTATTACAAAATTTATAAATTGATTTTAAATCGAATGCTTTGGTTATAAATTTGTGAAAAAGTCAATTAAACTATTCTCTCCAACAAAAAGTTTATTATGAAAAAAGTATTTGTCAAACATTATGGAAATCGCTTAGTATGGCAGATAACAAAATTAGTATAAGAAACAAATTTTATATATTATTATAAGAAGGGAATTTACCAAAACACACATTAAACTTAAAAATTCATCATATGCGACTTATATGATAGATAGATAGATAGAAGTAGGTACCTACAACGATATCAATTAAACAATATTGCATGGATACACATGCCAACGACAATTCCAATATTGTGAACCGTTAATAGAAGTAAAACATTGAAAACGGAAATTTCTCTGTAAATATTTATCCGTCTGTCTAATGTAACCTATATTAACCGTACCGCAACATGAACTCCGCACCCTTTTTGTTCGGTTAGAGCTAAAAACGGTTAATTAATCAGTTGGATAACCAAAAATAAAAAATGTACTCAATTAATGTATTGTTTTCTGATTCGTAAACACATAATATCAAACCTGGTTTCTTAGCAGTTTATAGCAACAAAACGGTGGATAGGGAATGAAACATTTAGACGTTTGGTGAAAACTCTTTTGGCGTTTTCGATCTAACCATTAAAGCTTTGTTAACTTTAGTTTTCAGGTTTTTTATTATAAGTCTGGAAATTTTTCAGCCGAGAACACAAACTTGTTAACGGTGTGTCCTATTCACCAATTTTCTACTGTTAATTATCTGCACTCAATATCAACTTGGACTATTATTTCTATTGGATAGTGATAGTAAGATTACGTAATAACAGTACCGGATAATCGAATGTATACAGTCCAGCAGTTTATTGATCGAGTGGTTCTTTGTATTCACATGATCGAACAGTACTAAAAACAACCCAACTATATAGGGATGAATTTTTGTTCACTTCGAGTTAAAAATTTATTTCGACGATCGTGATATTTATTTCAATAACTATAATAACCCAACTATAATCTAGTTCTTAAGAATTTCAATGGGATGGCAATATGAATGAAATCTCTCTCTTCTTCGTTTCTCGCTTGTTACTCTTGGCTAATTTTGCTTAACCTTTGAAATTTTTAAAAACTAATCGCATGTGATATATAATTTCAGATGTGCATAAGAGGGCATGGAAATTATAACAGCTAATTAAAGTATCCATCATGTATTGCGTAAGAAAAAATGAGTACGTGTTTAAACTTATGGGAGTGATATGGATAAATACGAATACGAAAAACACATTACATAATGGAAAGGGCGATCACTTCATTGTCACATACAAGTGGATAATAGCAATAAAAACTGATGCATTTATACACAACACAATTTTATGATATCGAAATAAAATTTTGACAGAAATGTAAACATAAACAGTTAGTCAGTCAGTCCATCAGACCTCACCCGGTCGTAATATATGTAGTTTTATGATAGATTAGAGTGTGAAATTTTATGTTTTAATATTGTCATAATCTATTTAAAAAAATTTTTGCTAGCATTAAAACCATAAAAGTATGGATATAACAATATAATAATAATTATTATATGGAAAAATTAACTTCTCTTTAGTGGTACACGTCTCTCTCTTATAGCATCTCATTCTTGTTGGCTTATACGTAATATGGCTGTCGGTTATTAAAAACCGTTGATTCATTATTATTATTATTACTAAAGCTTGTGTGTGCTTGTGTGTGTATATATTTCATAGAAGAGAATAAGAGTAAATTTTATGACTATAATCTTTATATTTAGTATAATAAAATTAATATAAAAGTTGTATGTAATTCACAGTTAACTTATGACATCCATAAGTAATGCATGCATATGGAACAAAATTAAAGTGAATTATAAATTAAAAATGAAATCACTTAGATACGAACATAGAACTTTGTCTATTCGAATCAAGATTCAACATGCATGTGGATAAAATAATTTTTTGAGAATGGTTTGAAGTTCCACTGTATCACAAAAACAAAATTCAAAATTATTTAACTGCCTATATACTTTGTTTGTGCTAATACCTTATTTTATAGATGTTAACACTAGCAAACGATGTCGGGAGAGTTAAGCCAATACAATTGAATTTTTGGTTTGGCCATATACTACAGCCTGCTTATAACTCTAACTATGATTTAGTAAATATTTAGTTTTAACAAAATATTTAGTAAAAAGGATTTTCTGCTTGAAACTACTCTAACGCTGCCTGTTATAAAAAATTATAATTATATATAAAGTATTCACACGAAAACATGCACTTTTAACTGATTTTATAATTATATTTGAAAATAGATTAGGACTTTTGCTGTTAACATCGAAAGCCCTTATTTGTATTCAAATCTGCCTATAAAAATCCAATTCGCAGTATTGGTCGAGCGAATATAAAGATCTGGAATATTCGCAATTAAGTCCCTTACGAAACCCTTACGAAAGGATAGACGGATTTCTCTATCAAGTGGTATATGAGACACTGCAGAGCCATGGTAGTTCGTATACCGTTTAACCTAAGATATAAATTCGTTTGTCCTTGTTATATAAATTCTGATACGGAACGTATGGGGAAATTTGAGTGATATTTTTTTGATCAGTTTTTCGAAGGGGGAAATTAGTGTGAGGGACATTTTTCAGTAGTGGATTATAGGGATAATTTCTCCAGGAATTTATTTTAATTGTAAGGACGAGCAAAGCTGGGTTTGCTCAGGTACGGCAGTTAAAGTGTTCAAAGGCAAAACATATCCGATTTAAACTAAAGATTTTTTGTGATAACACCTTAAACATAGCGCATAACTAAATATGATTTACACAATGATAAAATATATTATTTAAATATATCGATTTCATATCATCACTTTTCTTTCCACAACGAATGCTTTCTAAAAGTCTCTGCACTGTGTAGATACAAAAATATTAACTCTTTGACATACACGTATTAGAACGGAGCAAACATATACAGCATGCATGTCTGTCGTTCAGGCTGGTATAAGGCAACTGAAGTTTCCTCACCAAGTATAGAAATCGTCATGTATATTTTTTCTTTTATAAATGTTTAAAATTTATTTTCAAAATGATATCTTGAATATCGAATCAGTTAATATTATTATTGTATATGCAAATTCAATTATACATGTAAATTCGATTCGAATCGAAAATAGCTTCGTGAAAAATTTGTAAAATGTGTGTAAAATCTAGAATATTAAACAAGTGCTCTGCCTCTCTTCTCAAAGAAAACTTACAGTGTTATTACCTAGGTGGTTTGAATTTAACTAATTATAATTTCGGAAAAAATTATTTCTGTAGATGATTCAAAACTTACATTTGCTGTACAATAATTTTCAGTTGTTTTCTCGGAGTATTTAAAAAAAAACGTCATTTGTGACAAAGTATATTTTCATAACAAATATTTCGCCAGCCTTGCTTGCTCTCAACAGAAGAAGTGAGTTCTATTCGTTGCATTCTGTCCATTTTATTATTATACTTTTCTAATAATGATAGACTCATTAATGTAATAATATTTCCTACAATTTTTAAATAAATACCATTATCATATAAATATATAGGCATTATTATTATATGAATGATGAAATTAGGGTATGAAAGCTCGCATACCGCTAAATTCGATATTACACGCATTAACAAATCATTTTTATAACGGGTTTAGAACAAGCAATCGATGTGTAATGTTTAAAACAAGATGTACAGTCTCTTTCCTTAACATATCATTGTATAGCTACAAGTGAAATTTACAAATTATAAAAAACCCCCGACAAATGCGATTTGTTCCTTGTAAACCGATTTTTGGAAATATGATTATAAAATGTTCTCAATCAAGTCGGTTCGACTGTTTAGGAGCTACGATGCTACTAAGAAACACACAGACGCACAGATAAACACTTTAAACTTATAATACTCCTTCTTAAATCAATATCAAAGTGATGGTCAAGGACATCGGATGAAATGAAAAGGATACTTAAAGAGCTATCAATTTTGGGACAAATTTTTGGAAATATTTCAATTGAAATATGAGTCTTTTGAATTATGGTTTTGATTACCTTATTATTTTACCATTTCGCTTTCTGACCATTCATTTCCAAAGTAATTATTATTTGCATATTAAAATTATTTGTCATAATCGCCAATTTATTAGTTTTTTCGGGTGTGGAACACTAAGCTCACACTTGAAATATAGCTAAAAACACTCTTAAATTGTCTTTCAAATGAAACCAAAATTAAAATCGGTTCATCCGTTTAGGCGCTACGATGCCACAGACAGACACACAAACATAGCGATCAAACCTATAACACCCCTTTTTTTAAATTCGGGGGTTAAAATAAAAAAAAATTTCGTATCCGTCAATACGAAACATTTTTTTATCGGCCACATTCACTACACTTTATGTTTAAACAGCTTAATAAAGGCTAGATTAATTTTTATAGGTTATAGCTTCTCTTCAATAATATAAAATAATTTATTTTATTAATATCAAAGATTACTAATTAATTCTCGCCTCATTTTTTATACCTATTTATTCAAAGCTTTCCAAACGTATATTACTTTCTCATTATACGAACAGTCAGAGAAATCGAAATGAAAAATGTTGAAATAAATTTATATAAGAGCTTTGATAAACAGGATTGATAAACAAAAATAATAAACCTTTTTGTAATCATTTACAGTATTTTTATTGTACTATCATTATTATTATTATTATTATAATCATTATTAGATTCATGTATACAAAACAAAACAAAAAAAATAGAAAGTACTCTTGTTTATTTTTCTGCATATAATTTTACTGGAAGCTATTAACACAATGTTACTTCATTCGTTTCGATGTGGGGTACAAAGAAATAGTAGCAGATACCTAGAGTGATGCTATGTTATGTTACGCTATGCTATGCTACAATGCTAGCAGAAGAAGTATTCCTTTATGATAATGATAAAATATATACAAACAAACAAAAAGTAACAAAACACAAAACAAGTATAGAGAAGAGATTCTAGAGGCGAAGAATATAAATTACAGTTATTACTTAAACGTTTCTACAATATTTATACAATTTTATTTATAAGTTATGTTGTCTAACTATTGCATAATAATGCTATTATACCGGGTGGCCAAGGCTCACTATCAAAAGGACCAACGCTGTTCAAGATTTGTTATACTTTCAGTGCGAAAAAGCAAGGGAAAAAATGTTTTTATTATGTATATATGATCAAGTCCTTTGCTTTTCTCAACGTTAAAAAAATAGCCTATCTACCTCTTTACTTCAAGCTCATATTCTCTCCTTTTTTAAAAGGACGCTGAATTTATAAAATTATATTCGGGAATGCTCGTGTGTTGAGGTTTAATAAGAATGTAGCCAATAAGGAAGAATTCAGGCAATATTTGGCTACCTGGGTCCAATAACCTGTGGGCTATGATACGGAAAATATTCTGCACCTATAATAATGGTCATAATGACACGAAAAATCTCTAATATGAGTGTATATTAGAGATATAGTTATAAACTAGCAGATATCCGCCCGCTTTGCTGGGCACTTTCTACTTTAAAAACAAATACTCTCGCCTTATAGCCCTCACTTTCCTTGCCCTAACTTATCCTCCCTTTTGCTCAAAATTTTATGAATTTTAATTTTTTGGTGGAGTGAATGAAGTCCATGACACTTGCTATTAATGTAAATTTCTATCGGTGAAATAATTTTTGAAATCGGTTAAGTAGTTAATTCAAAAAGGACGAATGTTTATACAAACTACCACCCCCTTATCATTACCAAAATTACGGAATTTCATATAAACTTTCCTAACCTATTTGAACCTCTGAAAGAATAAATTTTTAATGAAAAAAGTAAAATAAACTTTTATCTCAAATCATGAGCTCATAAAGTTTTGCATTTCTATATAAAAAAATGACAAAGTTTCATATAAACTTTCACCCCCTATTTTACTCTCTTGAAGAAATTTTTGAAAATAATAATACAGGAAATTTTTGTTTTGAACGATGCTTACATATCATTTTTTACATTTCAAAATTGACCAGATTTCGTACAAACTTCCAACACTCGTTTTAACCACTTAAGAGAGAAATTTCCGAAAATCCGTTCTTAATGCACACTTACGTAGCTTAAACGTTAGTACAAAATTTCTAGACCCAGCAGTATCAGCTGTTCGTTGATCGAGCCTCGAGTCAGTCAGTCAGTTTTTTCTTTTATATATATGATAGCAGTTACCCACCCGCTGTGCAAATGCTATTTTAAATACAAAAACTATTTCTTTATAAACTTCACTTCATTTGCCATCACTTTTATTCCCGCTTTCAGTTCCAATTTCGTTGGTTTTAATTTTTGGTGCGGTATCCTAATTTTTTTAAATAAAATACACCCGTCTGTGTTATTCGCTAATAATGTAGCTTTATATAGGTGAAAGAATTCATAAAATCGGTTAAGGAGTTTTTCAAATGATATATTTTATTAAATGTCTCCAAAAAATTTCATCCGCTTTTGCACTCCATTAAATCGTGATAAATCAATTAAAAGCGTTCAAGAAAAGCCTCCACTAAACAATGGAGGTTGGATTTTCAATGTGGAGTTCGTCTCACACTCCGTGTATCTAACATCCATTATATCTTGAAATAAGGCTACATGTCATGACGAATTTTGAAATACTTGGTCAAGACCCACCGTTCATGATTGGACGTCGTTTCTTGTTGTAATGGTTCACGGAATATATAACAATAATAAGCTAAATTTATACAACTTTTTGTATCCAAGCTCAGTTAGTACGTATATTATGATGAGTTTCAAGTGAAATCTTTGATATATGTCTTTTTGTTTCGTAGATATTCCTTGGAAAGATTATTTTAGCCACTCTATCCTAATTTTGAAATCGTATTTTCAATTTAAAAAAAAAAAAAAAAAAAAAACAAGAAAAAAGTGTTGTTTATACACCGTCTTATTTGAAACACATCATTGAAAAAAGATAGAAAGTTCAAAGCAGTATACACCTTTTATATTCATTCACAAACATTGACTACTATTGGTAGAAAAAGATAAATATACAACACAAAGTGTAGAATTGTAGTTAAAAACGATTGTGTAAAATAATATCAGAGGTATAAAACTATAATACTATAAAAGAAACTAAAACCATCATCATACATACTCCCCTCTCACCCCGTCACATCATTTCCCGTACTCTTCGTTTTCCGTATGTATTTTGTGCGTCTGGAACAAGCAATAAATCAATGCCATCTTCTTTACTATATCGTATACCCATACAAACAGACACTAGTGTTATTGGTAGTGAGAGTGTGCCGCTGCCGTCGTCGTGGCATGAGTGAGTTACTTACTCAACAACGAGAGTCGACCGACTACCATGCTGAGTTGTTGCTATACTACTCCGAACAGAGCAACAGATTACTTGATGCTTGTTGCATCTACCTAACTCATTCCGAAATCTTTCACCAACTTATTTCATGTCGTTCTTTACTTCATCCGCTGTTTGCTACCCATTTGCTCTCATCCTTCATACAGTATTTTCTTCATTCGCCTTACTTATGTATGTATTGTGTGTGAATGTTTCTACATCTTTTTTTATTCAATACTATGATTATTGTTTGTCTCTTACTATTGTATACACTTCTTATCATTCAACAAGCTGCATGGTATACAATTATTTTTGTCTATAACAATCCAACATAAGATATTACAGAAATATTCGATTCGATTCGATTTCTTTTTATTTTTATTTTATCATGTTTCGATACATTGTGACATTTTCGAGATCACTTTAAATATTGATTAATTGTTTACGCTATTAAATTTTGCATAATTTTTTGGGATTATGTATTTCTGAAAAGTGCACACTTGCAAAAAAATTGCAGGGTTTTGACTAATGGAACCATGATTTTTATACTAAGCTCTTAGAATTGAGATCAAAAATTTAAATTCTGATTTTTAATTGAAAATAATTTAAGAGCATTTATATATAGTAGCAAGTAAGCAGGTTCGGCTGTATCGAGATTCATTCAAATTTCCATTGTTATACTATTTATGTGTTTTACTACTTTTTCCGTTGATCATTATAATTATTAAGAGAGGCTGAGTACACCTCGTTCGTGAATATATATCACGCACTAAATTAACGATTTAGGAAAAATTTGACCCGGAAAAAAACTGTTTTCTGTAATCCTACCCCTATTTTGTAAGGCAAGGATTAAAAACTTGAAAACCCAACCAACTCTATTGTCGACAAACTCAAACCAACTAACTGACAATTACAATTTTACTCGTCTATAAAATTTTCGGTCTATTTTTTCCGATTACACTAAACTTGCCTTTAACAACTAATTAATAAATTTCATTAATTTTTGTTTTTGTTGGTTATGTTGAAAAGTTTTATGCCTAGAAAAAATGTCTTGATGTCTAAAGTCTTTACAAGCCAATGACTCGAAATAAAGTAATTTGTGGCAAAATGAGCTTTGATTAATGGTAGATTTGGATTTCAACATAAGTTGGAGTAGCTTGGATTCCCAACACTTTTGAGAATACAATCGATTTAAAAAAAAATTAATTAAGTTTGTTTATAAATATTGATGAAATGGATTTGATAGACAATAAATATTCCAATCTAATAATTGAAAAAAAAAGTTGTTTTATAAAACACTGTTATCAAACAATATATGATTATATTCTGATATAATATAATTACAAAAATATTCTCTATCTGACAATTGAATTTTTATATTTCAATATTTACAAAAATATTTATAAAAAATGGATATACTTTTAGTACAAGCTGATTGAAAGGATCTTATTAGGATAATTTTATGAACTCCTATACCAAAATGTTGTTCGTAGCATAAATATTTTTAAGCGTTACAAACTTGGAACTAAACTTAATATACCTTGATATATGTTTCATATAAACAGGACAGTTCCAAGTTTGTAACGCTTAGAAATATTCATGCTATTCACAAAATAATGATATAGGTGTTTTTAAAACACCATTTAATTAATTTCCCGTTTTTCTATCTGTATGTTGGCAACACAATAACTCAAAAAAGAAAAGAGATATAACGCTGAAATTCTTAAAGTATGCTTATGACATAAAAAGTGAGTTTGAGTTCGTAAATGAGCAACATAGGTAAAATGTTATAAGTAAATATGTAACTTTTGTTAGAAACATTTTTTCGTATACATTGTTTACCTATGAGGGCACAAATTAGGATAAAACTTTGGTGTCCATTTTCTCCAAAACTAAAAACAATATAAAGAATGGAAAATTTCTAGGTAGTTCACTATTGGTATTGTAAAAGATTCTCGAAAACTAAGGAAAATTCGCAGAAAATATTTTCGAAAATTTTCGGAATGTTTGAAAACCAAAACAAAGAGGAAATAATTGTGTTGACTTTTTAAACTCTTCGAATTTATTAAAATAATGCTAAGTACTGACATTCAACCCTATACAAGGTATTTCAACAACTAACTCAGTCGGTGGTTTTTTTTTACTTGTTTGTCAAGACTTTTGAAATCCGACAGCTGGTCATTTAGAAATATAGAAATTTTGCATTTGCCACAACTAGTGATTTAAAGCTTGTAGTTTATATTACGGTTCTGGGAAAAAATATTTAAAAAACCTTTTTATGTGTTGCCAATATATTTGATCTCTGTTGTATATGGGTGTGATATTTTGTGCCTCGCTGTATTTTAAACGGTCCATAAATTTAAAAGAAGTAGGTATCTTTCAAATAGTGAGGATACCATAACCCGATCATTTTGGTCCATAAAAGTGGTCAACCTCGGAATCTCACGGAATAAGCTGAAGTTTGGTACAATACTTTATTTTGATAGTACAAATGTATCAAAAGTATCATATAGTCACGCGTGTGCCTCCCTAGATATTCACGGTCAACGGTCGTGAAATTTTTTGAAAATTTTATCCTTTTCAACTTTTATAGTAAATGGTAATACGATTGAATGCAAAAGGAACGATATATGACTTTTAAGGATGTGACTTTTAAGGATGTATGAGCATGGTAGTGGGGGCACAAATTTAAAAATAGATATTTTCAATTTGGATGATAAATTTATATTATTACTTGACGATATAAGACGAAAAGTAAGAATAAAATTTTTCGATATCTGCCTTAATTTTCAAAATATCGAAAATTGAAAATTTTGTTTAATTATTTAGCTTTCGATATTTCGAAAACCAAGACATGTATCGAAAAATTTTATTCTTATTTTTCGTCTACATTCATGAAGTTATAACAAAATTCATCATCAAAGTTGAAAATAAGATAAAACTAATTTCAACCCTTAATCTACCCTGCTCTTACATCCCTTATATGGACGGTGACACTTAGTTTTTTTCTTTTCTAATTCATTGCTAATATGTTTACTTTCTATTAAAAAAGTTTCTTTTAAATTTGTTTTCATTCATTCATTTTTTCTTAAAAATTTGCACGGTTACCTAAGCTGAAATTTTAACCACATATTCTTTGAGTAAAAGACTACCTACAAACAAATTTTGAGCCTTTAAATCAAACATTGTTGTCATGCTCATACATCCTTAAGGCAACATTTGTACTATAAAAAAAAGCTTTGTACAAAATTCAGCTTACTCCGTTAGATTCCGAGGTGAAACCCTAAGATGATTATATTATAACCAACGTTACAAAGCGTCTAACTTCGAAAGTCCGCATTTCTAGAATTATTTAGTAAATCATTAGTAAATAATAAATATCGTAGGTTTTCCAAAGAAGAAGATAAAACGATCTTGATACACAGTAAATATTGAGTTATTTTTTCGAATATGTAAAATGTGTTTTCATAATAATAATAATAAAATGATTTTCAATTTGTTGGAAAATATGTATTTGAAAAACGTTTTTATTACGATTTCCTCTATGATGTTCAATTAGTGTGTTCCTGTGTGTGAAAATTTATATTTTAACAAACAAAATCAATTTCACAAAATTACTGTCATTTCCAGTCGATTTTCTATATGAAAATTTTATATACGTTTTTCTCTATAACAACATTGTTTGCTTGTATTTGTGTGTGTGTGTGTGTGTGTGTATGAGTATGGATGTGTATACGATTGTATGTGTGGGTAGCTACAATATATTATTTTTCATTAATATTATGTATCTCTTTCTATCCTTAATATGATGATGGTACTATATTTTTATACCATGCATATGAAATATACCAAGGTATACTAAGTTTAGTCCCAAGTTTGTAACGTTTAAAAATATTGATACCATGAACAAAATTTTGGTATGTGTTCATAAAATCACCTAATTAGTCCATTTACGGTTGTCTGTCTGCGGTCTTAATGTCGTCTGTCTGTCCGTCTGTCATTACTCAAAAACGAAAAGAGATACCAAGCTGAAATTTTTATAGCATGGTTAGGGCAACCTATGTCAATTGGGTCTTGGGTCCGTAAGACCCATCTTGTAAACCGTTAGAGATAGAACAAAAGTTTAAATGTATGTTCGTTATAAGAAAATAAACAACTTTTGTTTGAAACATTTTTTTGTGAACATCACTGTTTACCCGTGAGAGCGCAAATTATGCAAAAATTGTATAATATGTATTTTATGGGAATATCAGTTCTATAGGTGGGATATGTATGTGTGTGTAATGATGGTAGAACTAGACAAGGTATGCTCTTTTGAAGGTAGGAGTAGGATGGAGACATTCTCTCACTCTCTTGCACGGTACCCAGTCACCGCCATGTTGCTTATTTATTTATATTGTAGGCGCTGAGTAGGTTTTGTATACATTTACAGGTCCTACCGAAATAGGAGTGTATTTCGACGTATTTAGACTCGCTGAATTCCAATTTTCATCTTGCTCGTCGCTCAAAATGGGGGAGGGGTATTTGTTAAAAACAAATAAATTGTTTATACGGTCATAGCTTCTAATTTATTAAAAATTTAGTATAAAAGTACCATTTTATTCTACATAAAAAAGCAATTTTTTTTTTCGTCTAGATAGAACCAATAGAACGGGAGATACGGTTAACATTATAAACAAAAATGATATTTTATAAGGTCGGCACGAAGTGCTTGGTTTGAAACGGCCGTAGATTTACCAATTATTAATATTTTTGTACTTTAAGGTACTCATTTTAACGCTATGAGTCTATATTTTAATGTTAAGCACATAAAATGCGTTTTATCAAATAGCAACGACGCTAGCACGATTTTAAGTGTTATGTTTTATATTTTTTACGGCCCACTATTAGTTTATAAGTCGATAGCGAGCTCTTAGCGAAAGAAAATCCCATGAGAAAATTGCAAATTTGTTCTACCTTAAGAATAGTTTTGTAGGTACTCAGCGCCCACACTATTCCTTTCGAGCAGTCAAATTTGTTCCTTAATCATTAATTATTCATTCATTGTAAGGAACTTTTATTCACACAAGGAATTTTCTCACAAATGTATTCATGTTTTTTACAACATTAGAATCCGAAAGCGGGAAAACGCTAAAATGGCGTGGACTGGGTACATGCGCGACCTAAACCAAAACTTGTCCTACATCGAGCATACCTTGTCTAGTTCTACCAAGTGTGTTGTGTGACAGAGTAATCAACACTATCTATACATGTTATTTCAACAACTAACTCAGTCAATTGTTTGTTTTCACTTGTTAGAGGTACCTTCCATCATACCATCAACATAAAATCATCCATTTTGATTGATATTACACATAACATATTATATTAAACACAGTTTGTTTTTAAAATTGAATATTTAAATTTATTTTATGTAATTTGTAATTTTTTATCTAAATAGTAAATTAAAATTTTTATGAAGTAAAAATAATTTTTCAATAATTTCTTCGAATAATTCTTGAAATGATGTCGTCAATTATTCTAAAACTGAATTACTAAATTACTATGTTCAATGGGCGAAAAAAGTTTATGTTAACAGTAAACCTACCAATATTAATTGACAATACTAAAAGATCTAGATTAACTTTTGTGTGAAGAATACCGAAATAAATTTCATATTACACGTGTAAAAGGACATCCGAGAGATTCCTTACTATAGTTAAATCAACTGAAAATACTAATAAAAGTTTCTCAGTAAGATGTTGAAATGAGCTAGATTCGCATATAATTTGAAAAAATATTTTTGGTTCTTTAATTTAATGTAAGAGTTGTACAATTTAATATCACCTTCGATAACTGACTATAGATATGTGTTGTAGATATTTAGGTACAAATTATCAAACTCTACAAAACTCGTCCTCTTCCAGTCATATGCTGATTTTGCAAATGCAGAAAAAAATCATAGATGCCTCTGGAGCTCTACAAGGCTCTCGTATACCTAATAAGAAATAAAATTAGGGAATGATTTCGTTAATTCTATTGATAGGTATGCTTTTGTTGTGAATAAAAATATTCTCACAAATTGGTGTTTGGTGTTCTGGCTCAGTCGGATTTTTTGTTTTTATAAAGCATGATAATGCACCCAGAAAATTTTATAGATCACAATTTTTTCAAAAGTACTTATAGAATCCTGGTGAGTTGTTTCAATCAAGCCAAAGGTCAAAATATCTATCTCTCTTTAACAATTAATTTGCTTATAATCTTTAGATTCTAGTTTCTAATACGAGCTCAATTGAAACGAGAACTTAGCAAGTCTAAAAAGCACATTTACTAAGATATATTAATCAAAATATCAAAAACAAATACTTATTCATGATTCAAAAACGGTTTTTGATAATGTGCCCATAAGTATGTTTCAATCCAAGCAATTTATTTTTATAAGTATTAATTTAATTTTTTTATTAATTTGAAACATACAAATTATGGATAAACAGAAGCCTTGTTGGATAATTTGTGTAGAAATTATTTCATAAAAATAATCCACAAATTACATTGGAAAAAAGATAAATAATTTTTATTATATAAATTCATCTTTTTAACACGTTACAAACGAGGTTGCAAGTTTTTATTTTTATGTCTGTGGTGTTAGAAATGGCCAACTGCCTTCACTTCCATGGAGTAGTAACGTTAGTTTAACGGATAATGATAAACAGTTATTACATCTAACTATACAAACCATGCACTCTATGCAGGAAAAGAGAAGAGAAGTAACCATGAAGGTAATGCTAGAATTGTTTAAAACCATGTAGTGATAGTCTAAAGTACCAACCCCAACTGAATGTACATTTTTCTTTGAAAGTATCAAATAAGTCAGCAATGTTCAGAATTTTTTTTGAAGTTTTTTTTATTTTCTTTATACACGATGCATTATAAAAACTGTACAATATAGAGAAAAAAATTTTCTCCAGTTGGGCATTAAGTATAGATCGTAAAAATGATTCGATTTTCAAAAATAACAAGTTTAAATAGACAATTGACAGAATTAATGGTTGAAATACCATGTATAGATAGTGTTGATAATCAGTGCTTGCATTATGTTTAATAAATTAAAAATGTTTAAAAAACCAAATCATCGAGAGCAGCCTTGCGGCCGCCAATGATTCTAGATTACTAAAATTTCAAAAGTTTTTCGAAGTATTTTCTAGAAAACTTATGTGGCAATTCGTTTTTCAAAAATCTTTCAGAAGAATAACTTGTTGAAGTTACTTACAAATTTTCAACTTTCTATCTGTTATAGTTTTAGAAAAAACGGATACTCATTTTTTTCGTAATTTGAAACTGATTGAAAACCTCCAAGATTCCAGGTTTCATGCCCGAAAATTTCAATAATCCAGTTTGGCAGCAATTTGGTAGCATCTATCCAACACATTTATATGCGGCAATTACATTAATCGCAATTAAATTAAAAGATTAATATAAGTTATTTTACTAACATATTATTCCATTTTTTAAGTATTTCACTCCACAGCATTCTTTA
This sequence comes from Chrysoperla carnea, assembly GCF_905475395.1. Classification (NCBI taxonomy): domain Eukaryota; kingdom Metazoa; phylum Arthropoda; class Insecta; order Neuroptera; family Chrysopidae; genus Chrysoperla; species Chrysoperla carnea. Next base: position 56,515,998 of record NC_058337.1, on the reverse strand, counting down.
TAACAGAGACTATTATTTTACAGGCGTCTTTATGAACCTAAAAGATCTTGAAAAATTCTCCTTATTAAACAATGATGTATACTAGAAACAGATGAAGGAACACTTATTCATCTTTTTGATTAAATGTTACTGCCGGTTGTAACTGTAACTTACAGTTAGAACTTAGTTGCCTTCAACTTACTACTACTTTTGATAGTAAATAGCAGCGCTTACTAAATGTGGAGTATCACAAAAGATTATACTTTACTATAAATCGCTGACTCTAAAAAAATAATAAGGGTAATCCTGAAGTCGATTTGGCCATATTACCCATCAAAATGTAAAACTCGATACTCGACAAAATTTGAAAGCGAAATTAAAATTGATTAAACAACAACGAAGTTATAAGCAATCCAAGATTGCATTCAATGAAATTTTTACTCCCGAACTTAAAAAAGTGGTGTTATAAGTTTGACCGCTAAATGTGTGTGTCTGTCTGTTTGTCTGTCTATCTGCCTGTGACATCGTAGCACCTCAACGAATGAACCAATTTTTAATTTTGTTGTTTCGTTTGGTAGGTAATTTAATGGAGAATGTTCTTAGCTTTGTTTCAATTGCAAGTTTAGGGTTCCGTACCCGAACAAAAAAATCCGATATCTTAAAAATCGGTTCAAAAAAGGTAATTTAATAGTGTTCTTAGATATGTTTCAAGTTTTATTTTAGGGTTCCTTTCCCTAATGCTAATCTTTGTGGGAGCCGTTAAAGCAAAGCATGATACATGGACATAATTAAACAAACGCAGCTCATGCGTAGGTATTGGAACTTTTTAAATCAAATTGGACCTTTTTAAACGATATGATTGTTTTATTCTATTGTCGTGTATTAAATTCAACCGTACATTTTTTACAAACTCCCAAATATATTTGTATGTTAAAGATGGACCTTTAAGCCTTTTCTGCAGTTGAAGTCGTGGGTAAGTGATTTGTTAAATCTTGGGGAAGCCTGCACTATATAAGATATATTTGAATTAATGTGATATTTTCTACAAAAAATTCAAATATAGACTTAAATTGTAAAATAAGCTTTGATATTTCATGAACATTTATTGCTAGCAATCTATGTTATAATATAATAATCCATAGACATGGTGGATGTATATACATCGACCCAACGTAGGACCACCTTACATATAAAATGTATATAAATATATCTATCTAACTCTCTGGTGGTAATTCTTTAAAACACAAAAGAAGGAATTACATTAATAAGAAAAGAGCAACATGAGCACACACTCACTCTCGTGTATGTTTATGATTATTATTATTATTATACTTTAAAAGCTCTAGTTTCTTTTTATAGTTATGAAGCTCTCACTGTCGGTGAAGTGAACTTAGCAGCTCTCTGTTTCCCCTTCTGTATGAATGTACTCGTTTTTTTTTTTTTTTTAGAAAAATGCAATAAACCTTTTTTTTAGTATCACGGTTGTTTTTCTCTTTGGTTTTAGTGTTTTTGTTATAACTAACAATCATAAGATTCTATTAAGAGATTTGCATACAAGAAAAAGTGTCTATTTACACGCTGACGCTTAAAATATAATAAAGGTTATGTCATGGGTATTGATAAGATAAACGATGCTTGCTGATCTCAATCCCCGGATAAATAGAAACTGTGAATTACTTTCGAATCGCTAAATTCAATCGTATATAATTTGTCGTTTTTCAGCCAGGCTATGTTGATTATCCGTTTTTAATTTTAAGAATTTCGCGACTCATATGGTCGAAAACGGCAAAATACCTCTTTCTAGATTTAAGAAAGTTATTCTTGACTTCTCACTTGAATAAACAATTCCCACTTATTAAAAGTATTCACATGATTTAGAATATTTAGTAGGCAAAAACATTTGTTTACTTTTTTCCTCGTGTATTGTAAAAGTTTGATGTTTCTATTTTGGGCACACTTTATCAAAGACAGAAACTGGATAGACTATTGTTACATAATAAATTTCTTTCTGTGTGAAAAACCACATAGACGGTGAATTTCTATCAGGATCTCCGAAAAATTTGTAATTGCTATTTGCAGGGCTTTGATTTTTGTATTTACTATCAAATCATTTTTTTATTTGAATTGTCTTCTAATTTCAACGCATACTCGCCAATTTTAGTTGCTATTTAAAAATTGCGCACTTCTTGAAAGCAAAGTTCTTGGCTAAGAAGAAGTATTGTGGGCGGACAAGTGATTAGGATTGACCTTGACAATACTGCCTTCCATTTCTGCCCTTAATTCAAGATTATCCTAAATACACCCCCTATTTATTCTATAATTTATTTTTAATAAATCAAGTTATCTAAGATCAGCCAAAAATTATTAAAATTTCTGTCAAATTATTAATAAATATTTTTTTAAATTTCAAGTATATAAACAAATACTGAAAATTTTTGTGAAATGTCAATAATTCCGTGTAATCCGTGTTGTAAACCATGGTAAGAAAACATGTTCAGACCATGTTCTAAACTTTAACCTTGGTAAGCAAATAGTTAAAAGAGAAATACAAAAAAATACTTTTTTTTTAGCTGTGACCCATACTGTATAGCACGAAGAAGGTGTCCGCCGTGTCCTCCTCCAGTTCCCGTGATGCCTATGGTTCATTGTTTTCCACAGCCATGCATGCAAGTTTGTACACAACCAGTGTGTTCCGTACCAATGATGGTACCTATGCAAAATCGTTGCCCATCGCCTCCATGCTGTCCACCACTGTGTTGCCCTCCTCAGGCATATTGTCCTCCATCATTTGGATGCAACCCAAATACTTGTGGTCCATGGTGTTAAATTTTTAATTATTTTTGTACATGTAAATTTTTAGTGTTGTATCTTAAAGTTTAGATTTAATTTTTGCGGCAAAAATATACAGGAAGTTGATTAATCAACAGCATAAAATAATGCGAATGAAAAACCTCCAAACTTTACAAAACTAAACCTCCATTATTGAAATCTTGAAATGCTTAGAGTTGATGTTTAAAAAACAATTTGCCGCAGTAATCAAATCTGGCGGTCATTATCGTTGTAAGTGTGACTTTTTATTTCATAAATAAAATATTTTACACTAAAATTTCATTTACCACTAAATTCGGGATGAATTACACGGATCGACTTAAGTTGATGTACATACCTATGTGTGGAAAGCGTTGATTCACATTCAGAGGAGCGATTTTAACTGGAAATTAGTTTGATTGCTTTGTGAACCTCGATACTAACCTGTTTTTATAGTTAATATTTTCTTACCGTAACTGATTAACAAAAAATTAAGAATTTATTTAATAATTTTATTGTAATATAAAATACAAAGCGTGGGGTCCTTCCTATATTCTTTAAATTAGCGGATTTGACATATATCGACCACTTCACTTTTTGAATTTTACATTACCTACAATTGAAATTATTAAACACTTTTTAACGCTCTCTTTTTACTTTTTCTAACTATAATTTTCTCGCTTAAACTTAAAAATTGAGCACTCTTTGGATAACAAAATAGAAAAAAAAAATATCGATTGCCTTGGGTGGGTTTCAAACTGACTCATAGGAAGCGAATATCATAAACACTATACCTCACCAAACGTTTAAGGGTATTATCAATGTTTGAAGTTGATATTATTAAAGTGATATGGTCCGGGTACTGGGATAATATTATTTAATTATTGTATGGCCACCGGACCTTGATATTGGTGCCTATTTTCAGGTTTCTCAAACAATTAGAAGTAGGTCAAAATTGACTTGAAAGATTTTACAACATTGTTTGTTAGTTACCGAAGTTGAAATTATGGAGACAAAACCTTCTCTAGAAGCAGCAACGAAATTTTTAAAATTTTGCTTAATCATACTATGGCTAACTAGCCCTGAATTTACTTATGATTAAACTTTTCCTCTATACATGTTCTAACTCCTTTTATTAAGTAAATTTAAAACAAAAGGATATTGTAAATTCTGTTTTTGACCGTATTTTAATAATATTCTTTTGATATTATGGAACACCAGCATTCCTTGAAACATCTTTTACGTAATATTATACTTTATGGGTTGATTATAATTTTATATAATATTTGATATAAAGGCTGTTCAAAAAAGTTCTTAAAAAACATGAAAATTTTTGTGTTATGCAAAAAATTATCTTTTATTGTATGTTTTAAGTCAAATAATTGAAGTAACAAGCATATTCTATGTAATTATGTAAGAATTATAAGAAAAAGTGTAATTGATATTAGAAATTTTATTGTTCAGAAAATAATACTCTTAGCTCTAGCTTTACTCCAATCATCTTAGGGTTTCACCTCTGAATCTAACGGAATAATCTCATTTTTTGCACAAACCTTTATTTTGATAGTATTTTGTCTCAAAAGTCTCTTGTTGTCTCAAGTTGTATAAGGTAAAATTTTCTACCAATTTTGTCAGAAACTTTTTTTGGTACGTTGAACCGTTTTTGAAATAGAGGGCGCAGAAGACGGTGCGCTAAGCTTAACGTACTTCAGTGCTAGGTGAATATTTATAAGTATAAGGTATTTAATAATTATTTAATGAATAATTATGGAAAAAAACCGCATAATAGAGTGGGATTCACGATTGACCCTGTCTATTACGGTTTTTTCATTAATTTTTAATTATGGATTAAATACTACATAAATAATTATACATTATATATATAAATGTTGACTGAGCGCTTCATCTTCTGCGCCCTCTATTTCAAAAACGGTACAACTTAAAAAGCTTTCAAACCAACAGTATATCAGCGATACGTACCTTAGTGCAAGGTCAATATTTATAAATATAATGTATTAAATAATTATTTAAATAGTATTTAATCGAAAATTAAGTAAAAAAACAGTATAATAGACAGGGTCAATCATTAAACCCAGTCTATTATGCGGTTTTTTCCCATAATTATACATTAAATACTACTTAAATAATTATTTAATACCTCATAATTATAAATATTGGCCCAGCACCGAAGTACGTTAAGCTAAGCGCACCATCTTCTACACCCTCTATTTCAAAAACGGTTCAACATACAAAAAACAGTTTCAGCCAAACTTTATAGAAAATTTTATCCTCTACAACTTTTATAATAAATTGTAATACGGTTGAAGGCAAAAGAAATGAGATATACACAAAAAACTGATTTTCGTGGATTTTCAAGTTATAAAAAGTAGTTTCGAAATAAAATTGAGCAAATGAAATTGGGAGAAATTGATTTATGTTGCAAATGGTTTAATAATATTTTGAAGCAAATTGGAATTAAATTTGGTTGGTTACAAAAGTAACTTACGTTAGGTAGAAGTTGAGGTAGCTCAACTTTCAAACAATTCAAATTAAGAAAAAAGTGAAGTATTTGTTATTTTTCCATATTTGATTCTGTAATAGACTTTCAATATTTGATACTGCAAAAGTTTTTCGTTTCATTGCCGATATTTTTTTCTTGTTAAACTATGAGGAATCTTGGATCGTTTTTTTTTTTGTTAGACGGTAGAGCATTATTTAGAATAGGGGATGCCAATTATTTTTTTTTATTTAATAACAAAATGACATATTCAAGTTTAATTAAACATCTTTTAATTTCACAATCCAAAATAATAACCTGATTATTTTGATTAAAAATTCCGTCATAAACTAGATCTACCAAAATTTATTTACAGAAACAAACTTTAGAGTTGCTCCAGTCTGCTATTCGAAATAAATGTTTTTGAATGGTTGTTGTATCCTCGATAGTATTTCCGTCTAAAGGATGTGTTTTATGATGTGGAAGTATTTTGGTGACACACGTTCCATATGTTGTAATTAGACTTTATAAATTGAGCACTTTTTCATTGTCAATACTTCCAGAAGAGTTTTTCCGAATCTTCTTGTCTATAGCCTTTTCCTGTTTTACAAGTTTTTAATTTCTACGTTGATAAACATTCTGTATAATATGGCTGTCAATAATATATACATTCTATCTCAGTCTATCGCACGGTTCCTATTCCTTGTGAACAAAGCAGAATAAATTTAATCTAATTTTATTTAGTATAATATATTGCACGTTTATCAAAATCTAGTCTGTTCATCTTCCGATATTGTTATTTCGATTCTTTAAATATTCTTGATAAAGTAAACTTTGATGTGAAAGTTATTATTCCTGAGAAAAGTGAGTTTTCGTGTAGTTAAGAAAGAAACAATGTTTTTACAGTAACGATTATTTAAACGTGTAAATGTTACTATACAGTGTTCCTGTAGTATTTTACCCCTTAATTATTAGATCTATTGAGACCGTTTTGTATCGACAGTACTTGTACCCACCTTCTTCTCCCTAAAATTGTTCGTTTTTGGGCTAAATTATTGTGGGATCTATAGATAAAACTGTGTTCATGTAAAAGTTCATATATTTCGTTAAATAATTTGTTGAAAATGGTCCTGTTACAACATGTTAAATCAACTGCTTTGTCTTTAGTGGCTAATACTTAGTTTGTTTATTTTCATGTCGTAGGCGATAACAATGCTTTTTTATGTGTGCTTACAATTTTCTTTATTAAAGGAATGTTTTGCATACGAACTTAGTTATTGACCAATGAGTATTTAAAAAAAGTTGTACCCCCGAGAGCTTATGAGTATAATAAAGTATTTCTTGATGAGAAATACTTTCGTTAGCGTTTAGAATGCCGTTTCTCGATCACTTGCAGATTAACATTTGCGCATTCAAATTTATTTTTTGTTTTTATAACATAAATAATATGCAAGACTTCATTAAAAACAAATTTTTATGAATTTTTTAAAAGCAAATTACGAATAAATCTAATATAATCTTGTATACATCATTCACTTAAAATACTATAAATGATGTTTTTACAAAGAAGTTAATTATATGTCTGTTTTTCTGCATGTTTTTCTGTCTGTCTGTCTGTTACACACATACATCTACCATGTATCTCACTTTGAGTGTAATCACCCACGTATTTTTAACTGGAAAACCATTTAAATAATTTTTATTTCGGAATAATTACTACTCCACGAGATGAATCAAAAGGTGATCTATGAGTTGATCTATGTTTTATAATTATTCACAAATACAGTTTGATGGAAAAATTATGTGCCAGGTGTTTCGTAAGTTTAATTTGAGCATATAACAAAGGAAAACAATATTAGAAATTGAAGACTCAAAATTGTATGAACACAAATTTTTTCCAATCATTCTCTTCAACAAGAGAAATCTACGAAATTAAGAAAAAAAACCACAAATCTTTCGAGTAATGAACCCTTAACTGTCACTTAAAACATATCTAAGAACACTCTCCTTTAAATAACCTTTTTCCTTAAAGCCTTCTCCAAACTGAACCGATTTTGAGGACCATGGCCAATTTTTTAGTTGTTTCGGGTAAGGAACCTAAACTGACACTTAGGGTTTAGGCTAAAAACACTCTCCATTAAATTACCTTCCAAACGAAATAAAAAGATTAAATATCAATTCGTTCGCTTAGGTGCTACGATGCCACAGATAGACAGACAGACATACACACACGAATAGCGGTCAAACTTATAACTCCCCGTTTTTTGGTTCGGGGGTTAAAAAAGTATGCAGGCTACATTCAAATTGAGACATATTGTACATTGCTAAAAATAACGCAGAGCGCGATTCACTTTATAAAATAACTTGCTACATGCTTCTTATATAGCCTTTTGCACATAGAAATATTTTCATCTCATAAATATGTATAAAGTTAATGAAAATTACATAAGAAAATGAAACATGAATAATATACTTGTTATTGCATTCATATCTGTATACTACATACAAGTTAAAAGTAAGAAAATTTGTATTTTTTACGTTTTTGTTTGTTCTCTATAAAGGCACTGATCATTTTATGTTTTGTTGCATATTATTTACTCAAAGAACGATGGTTTTATGTATTTTGTAACTCAAAAATGTACTTAAAAGGATGTGATTTAAAGAATACCATTGGAATGTTTACAAAAAAAGAAACAAATCATATTGTATCGTTATGAGAGATAGAGTTACTTTTTATTTAGCATTTTTATACCATGCATATATGTAATATGCAAGGTATACTAAGTTTAGTCCCAAGTTTGTAACGCTTAAAAATATTGATGCTACGAAAAAAATTTTGGTATAGGTCTTCATAAAATCTTTAATTTATGATTCAAAATGATGATCACAGATGGAGCAGAGTTATGATTATCATTTTGAACAATAAATTAAAGATTTATGTACAAATTTAAAATCTTTTTTTATCTTTTCTGATAAACTCAATGAATTATGACTACTTAACAATTTTAAAAATTGAAAACTGTGCATATCTTTAAGCAGCGTAAAACAATCCCTTAAAGTTTTATGGAAGGAGGATGAGTGAGATCAAAAGAGGTGGAGGCTATAAAGCGGTGGTTTTTACTTTTAAGCTCAGTGAAGCGGGCGGGCATCAAGCTAATATTTAATAAAGGTTCAATAGAGTCAGAAAATTCAAAGGCCCTGATTTGTCGATACCCCTGTTTAGGGTGAAAAACTTTAAAATTATTTACTAATTTTTAACTCTTAATTTTAGCTGATGCCCAGGCATAATAACAACTATCAATTTATACGTTTATATAAAAATAATGAACTCCAGAAATATAAAATTATGAATAGAGTACAAACTTTTTTCACATACTTATTTTCTGTTTAAAGAACATTCATGTTTGTAAAAAACTTTTAATGAATGTTATTTTGTTTGTAAATCATTTATTAATTTATTTATTTTTTATGCCTATATGTTATATTTTTGTAAAAAAGTATAACTTTTTCTACGTTTTCAAGGAACGACACACTTTGTTTTCCCGCTTTTTCGATAAAATAGGTAATTTTAAAAAACTTTAAATATAAAATTATTGATAAGTTCATATGTATGTCGGATAACTTTGTCAATTATCATCTGCTTAGAGGGAACTTAATTATAAAAGAGGTCTTTTAGTACCCAATTGAAAGCCTAAGTTCAAAATGTTCGTGGCGTGCAGAACCGTTGTGCAGAGAGAAGTATTTGTAAGTTCTATATATTATCACTATATTTTGGTTTCCGATTAATAAGAGTTTTAACACGACATTTTATCGTGTATGGAATAATTTTGCCTGTATTTTTATAAAATAGTGAAATGTATATAAAATGTAGATAATATAAGTACATAAATTAGGACATTTTGAAAAAATTATAAATATTTCCTCGTGCTAGCAATTAAACCATAGAGAAAAATGCCTAAGAATAAAATTGTTCGCATCAAAGGGAAAAAGTAATTCTAGCCTTGAGTTGGCCATGACCGTCAAGTCTTTTTAAAAGTCATCTCTTGGAATGTATAAGGCAGAAATTGTATGCACAAGTTGGATTTTGCTATTGAATGCGGTTAGTAAGTATCTGCGGAATTCCATTTGATAATTAAGGTTGTTCATGTGGAGATTAGGAAACTGAAACTCGTAAGACAAGTGTAGGTTGAATGACGTAGACTAGTGTAAGTCGAATGACAAAACAATAGACAGTAATAATACCAATAGGGTGGAAGTTGTGGAAAAATAATTTGATTAGTGTAATCACTAATATGTAAAACAGCGATCGAGTACGATATGGCGACGTCTTATTTTGAAGGGCATAATTATTACTTTTTTGCATATCTAAAAACTACAAAATACAAATAAACCTAAGTTTTTCGATATTATTTATTTCGGAGTAAACGCGAAATATGATACTACTTCGCAGTTAAAAAAATTAATGCATCATTAATAACATGTATATTTTATCTTTTATTCCTCAAGCTTAACCTTTTTTCCTCAGGTTCAAATTCCCCATTTTATAATTCTAATGTTTTCGTGGATTAAAAATATTACTATTTCATTTTGGTCTCTATTAAAGATAATTTCACTTTCAAAAAACTTGTATGTAAATTTTCGGTTTTATATATATAGTAAGTGATTATCATGGATACTATATTTAAATAGAGGCGTATTATACACGGTATGTCCAGACACAATAGGAGAATAAGGATTTAAGCTCTGTTAAAATAATAAGCCCTTGAATATTATTGTTGTAGTATGTTATATGTGTATATAGATACGCTATCTATTAAGCACTTTGTTTATCTCACAATATTCACAAACAAATTATTACTCATGAAAGTGTAGAAATATAGTCCTGTATAAAAATATTTTAATTTTATTAAGTTTAAATATGTTCCAATTTTTGCAATGACTATTAAATGACCTTGGAAATTTACCTGGTTTTAAAAGTTATTAACACATTCCGAAAGGTAGCGATATTAAAAAAAAAATGTTTTAAAAATAGATGAAAATGATGCTTCTCTTCAAAATATGCAACTTTTGTTTAAGCTATTTTTGATTGGTTAACTACAAAATGAGCTATTAGTAATAATAGATTAAAATGTTCTACCTGTATTTCTGCGTATTTTTTTATTTCTTTAATAATGTAAATGTCTCTGTTTTTTTTTTTAATAATTCTTACTAGATTCTTAAAATTTTAAGAAACTATTTGGAAACTTTTTCGAATTTATTTTTTAACTATTCGTTCAAATTTTGTGATATCTTACAAGTGTTGTAAATTACTAAAACATTAACTTTTGTCCTCTGTTTAACTTAATACAGAAAGGTTTACTACCCACTTATTTCTGAAACTAACATATTTTTGTTGATGACTGTAGGGAGCATTTTCGAACACATTGTTAAAAATAAGGACAAAACAAGATTATAATATGAACATTCTGTATTAATAATTCCATGTTAATTATAATGATAGACATTTCTACATTAGATGTTAAACAATAGTTTAGAGAAAAGTACTTTACTCTTCAATGAATATCCCTTAACTACTAAATTTGTCCATTTTGACCTAAATTTCTGAATAAGTCTTATTATTTCCATACAAATACCCATAATATATCGTATCTTTCTTGGTTTATATATTCGCTGTTGATTAAAATATACATTTAATCTTTTGTGGATTTCCCACTGTATTTTATGTGCTCTTCCTAATTCACAAATTTTTATTTTATTAATAATTTTTTTAAAGTGGAATTTGAAAAAAAAAAAACATTAGTATTTTTAAACCTGTTTAGTTCAGAAACAGATTCTCGTTCAGAAACACATTAAAAACCATGTTGAAAACCAATTATTGAATTTTCGAAACATTATTTTCTACCTCTCTATCTATTAATAAAATTTCTGTATATTTTCACGGTTGTAGTTTAGTGAATGTAGAATTATCATCAACTGAGGGGTATAAAAAAATGTTTTGCGAAACAACTAAAATAATTTTATGCAAGAACGATTGAGATGAATGCTGTCTCAAACATGTACTTTGCGACTTCAATATTTTTTAATGGTAGTCCTACATTCAAAATAGTAATTTACAAACTTCTCATTTATTTAAAACTGTCTTTCATCTTTAGATTTCACATTCAGTTGCTTGCTGAAGTCTTTCAATCGTTTCATCCTAGGCGTTTGGTAATCGTAGGCGCATTTGTTTTATCTTAAAAAAGTAATTGGTAATCGTAGGCGTATTTGTTTTATCTTAAAAAAGTAATTAGTTTTTTTAAATGACCACTTTCATTTTTTGAAGATATTGAAAAAAGTTTCATGGTACGAAAATGTATAAAAATTGTTTCATTTAAAAAGTTGTTTGGAAAATATGGTGGGAGCGCAGTGAATATAATCTGCAAAAGCTTTTTCTATGAATGTCAAATAAAACTTTTTGTAAATCTGACAAAGAGCATTATAAAGTATATTAGCCATGTTTATTTTTATTTGTCCTACACTCTACCCACCTTTTATAATTCAATTTTCCAAAGAAAATATTGCAAATATTGAGTAAAAAAACAATATTATTAAATTCGGAACGAGTTATCCAATTTATTCGAAATATTAATCGATTCAATCAACATGTACAGGTGGAGGTATTATTTCATATTTTAATCTGCAGTATTGTAAACACTTTCATGGTGTAGTTATATTAAAATAGATTTTGCCCGTTAGCGATTTAGTTTTACTGGTAGCCATAGTTTTACAATTTAGTAGTTTAATAACCAGATAAAATATTATAAATGGGTTGAGTTTGATACATCATAGCGCATCCATTACTCTCATAATAGATAGTAGTACCCACAGTTGGCTATAGTAGCCTAATGCACAAGTACCTCGTATTACTCTCCCCCTTTCTGTTGAAATAATATGCACTGTAATTTGTAATTAGTAAAGATTATTCTAATAGTAGTACACCTATTCATAAATAGCAGCACTATATACACATATCTATATCTGGTAATTATATTTTATTACAAAATTATACCCTGTGTGTTATTGAAAATTAGCAATTGTTTAGCGAAATATCTTCATAAATGCTAAGTTTAAAATACACAGTTTAGTCTGTTCTCAAGCTCTCAAATTTCAACATTCCTTATGTATAAGATGTTACTCCATTCATGCTCAATACTCGATCATTGGGACGTAATTTCTAAATCCATCAGTTTGGAAATAACTACAATTTAAATATTAGTAACATTACTATATTATATCGAAATCGTATCTAGAATTTCAACTGTGAATAATTTCAAGTGTGAATGATCTTGCCTCTATCCTTACTAAAGCCCATATGGAAGATAAAGATGACTTTAAAAGTCTTTGTCGTTAAAAATGTCATTGTGCTATTGCTGTGAGTAAACCTATGGTGCGAACTTTCTTTTGCACCCAACAAGTATAAACGTTGAGAAAATCGAAAAAATAATATAGCTTATGGTTACAAGAAAATATCACAAACTGAATATTGCACTTACAGGCTAAAAATCATAATTTTTCGGTTCTTACGCAAAATTAAGAGAGTTTGTATAGTAAAATTTTCGGCAATGCATGTTCCCTTTCACGGCACCCCGAAAAACTGATGAAAATTCATTTTCTGCACATTCTTATAAGAAAGACATCGAATAATTAATTATAAAAAAATCATTTTTTCTAATATTTAATAAGACTGTTTAATGATCAACACCTTAAAAATTACAAATTGCAATTGATTTATTATTTAATGATCTTTCTGTTAGAATCATTTAACAAACGCACGTAAACCAATTTGAACTTTGTGGGCGCAATCGAAAATTTTTCGAAACCTTTGTAAAAGAACCTCCGCCACTGTGAGTTTTTTTATGGAAGTTGTCCAACAGAACGGAAGGAACACGTAAAAAATGTCCCAATAGTGATTAATAGGTATAAAGACACTCTTTATCGAGTTATTTGGATTGCTACACAGATTTTATTATGACTTTAAAAATTATAATTGCTCGGATTAAAATGTCTGTAAATTCGTAAAACACTCATATATAATTGTATTAATTTATTATCACTAAATAATCAAAATAAATATATAACTCAAACTAGCTATAATATAGTTGTGTATAGAGTTACCAGAGGAGTTGATGAAGGGTAATCTTTCCACCCCAAAAGTGGAGTCTGTACCTGTATGTACCTAAGCTTGATGTAGTTTTACTCAAACCTAACATCATCGATACTCATCAATAATGATAATGATAAATAAATCTATATTGAATATTAATACAGTTATTATTCAACAGAGAATGTGTATACACGAAACATGTGGTTAAAAAAAATATTACACTTCAGGGTAAGACATAGCATAGCTGAAGATACATGCAACAGTTTTTATTACCCAACATAGGATAGGTGACAAGAGTTTTTATACCTTTAGATTAACTTTAAATTTGTAACAAACAATATAAAAATAAAATTCGTAGCGCAGGAACTGCATAAGCTAAGCGAATTTCTCAGAAATTTAAAAAATAAAAAAATAAAACTAAAAAACACGCTTTTGTAACTACCTGAAATCATCCTGCACCACTAAAATAGTTCCCCGTAGCGGTACACTAGGAGAACAGTTTGGAGATTTTATTTAGGAAAAGTTACGATTTACTGTGTGTCTTGCAATAGGATGATTTATTTAAAGAGCTAAAAAGGGATACAGCTGCGTAGCTTGCAGTTTACATTTGGTAGGTCTTAGTGGTGAGTTTTCACATATACTAGATTGTGATGGGTCTATACTATTCGTGGCAAGATCGTCGGATCTACAACTCAGCTCATTCAAAGAAGTTCCTTGCCCATTCAAAAGATAGGAAAAAATAACATAATTTATAATTAATACTCAATAAAATAAATAGTAATAACTTTATTTCTTAAAATATAAGATCCTAATTTTGAAATAAATAGTATTATTTGTTTCTATTTGTAAAAATTCATAGGCAATAGTAGGTAAACTTAGCTTGACGATTTTATCACTGATTCAAGAAGAAAAGAGGACGAAATTCACAGGACGAAAGAGGTGTCTCCCATCTGTAATGACTATTTTACTTATCATTTCAGATGAAAGAAATTTCTGTTTTCATACTTTTAACAAATCAAGACGCTTCAAACAATATCTTATTTGTCAAATTATGTTTAGAAGTTACGGGAGAAAAGATGAGCATACATTTGGTTACATACAAACCGGTCAAAACCATTAACCTAACCATCGTCGGAGTAAAAAGCAAAGTCAATTCAATATCAGCCATACACTCTACACTCTAAAAAGTCTCTATGAATATTCAACTTTATATCTTTTTCGAATATGATAATGTGTCACGAATAATTTTATTTTCCTTCAATTTTAAATTGTATTATTCTAGCTACTACTCTTGTGTTATATGTAAATATGTTAGGAATGAGGCTATAATAGTTTGTCTATTGAAGATAGTGAACTTTAATGTAAACCATTCGGTAAGTACCGTATATATTATATTTCGTAATATATACACTTATTTGATTATAAAACATAATTATTTTGAATTATATTAATTTTTAAATAATCATATTACAACTATTAATATTAAATAAATTTAGATATATTAATTTTAATAGGCTTTGTAAAATTTAATATTATAATAATTATTTCAATATTATTAAATCAATTCAAATCATTAAAAAAACATAAATATGTAAGTTTGCTTTGTAAATTTTTTTGATATTGTGCCGTTAATGGTTATCTCTGAAATACATTCGTTAGAGTTAAGTATCTAAAAATCGATCTTGCAATCTAATCAACGATCTACAATTGAGCAAGAATTTCTGTGTTTTTTTACTATTCATTATTTATTTTCTAAAAAAATAAATAAATAAAAAAAGGTTTTTTCTTATTTAGGAAATTGAGGATGATATAGTATATTCACAAAAAAGGAAAAAAAGAATATAGTGAAAAAAAATTGAGCGTAAAAAAAAGCATGATTTTTATTAATAATTATTGAGATGGGAACACATATGAGATTAGAAGGATCTTCATGGTCGGGACCCGTCGTGATTTTTAATAAATGAGAAAGACAATAACATAGGTTTGGGTCTAAACTACCATTTACCTTTTTTTATACCAAGCGTCTGACCTTAAGGTTCAATCATTGGCACAAAGTAATTATCTCTCTAGTATGCTAGTGGCAAAGCAAATTTAAATGTACGTGTGTACGTGTGTACGTTTTCTTTTATAGAGAAATGCAAATTTGTAGGCATCTTCAACTAGTCAGCATTATGCAAAATTTTGATATGTTATTTGGACCTATTAGAAGAGTGTGAAACCACGTTTGGCAAACAAGAAAAAGTTTTGCTACCTGCGTAATAGGTGAAAACTGAAAACAGTTCGAAAATTTGGAGCACACATTTTTTGTGCTTGCAAAATTTCATTCACATTCCTCGAAAAGGCCCAAATAATATACTGAAAAAGCAGCTCTACATCGCGTTTCGCGATTTTAATGTTGAATTTGAATGGGGTAGTTTCTAAATCCATTATTTTTTCAGCTTTATTAGCAGTCCTTGTTAGTTTTTAAGTTTTTCAGTAACCAACGATTAAATTCGATCAGCCTAGTATCACCACCAATAAAGAATTATTTCAGAGCTCCAATATAAATAAACTCTGACGTAACAATTTAAAAAAAAAAAAACACAAAAAAAAAAACACGTAAACTGCCTTCAGAGTTAAGTCAAGTAAACTGTAAGAAGATAGCATAATAAATTATAGTTCTGTTGTGACTAAAGAAAAGTTTTTAGTTCGCAAAACGAACCACATTCTCTACTTACATAAGTTTTTAACAAACATACAACCAAGCATACACTTACGTAGTTTCAGTTAGTTCTATTTTTCAACCCTTAATTGTATTGTTTAGTCCCGGCTCTGTAGAAGACATAACTTAACTTGTGTCTTTCTAACCTTTGTTCAGTTTCTAAATACTTCGAATACTTCACTTTCTTTATTTTCATTTCTAAATGCTAATCGAAATACGAAAAATAAAAGCCTGTATGTGAATATCGGAATCATTTAGACTTGATGTCGGAATAATGAAAAAAAGGTTGGTATTTGCAAAAAAGATTTATTTTGCATAAATTTTATTTGATTTTTTGATATTGTCGAGCCACCTTTCCCACGAGTTCATAGCCCACATATAGTTGAAACATAATGAGATTTTACATCTGAAAGTGCCTATTATATCTAAGAAATAAATGTATACCTTGTACTTTCAGAATAAAACTTTAATAATTTGTAACACTGAATTTTTTGTCACCTTTATGATTGTTGACTGGGCTGATGTAAAATATTTATAGAATTCCAAATTAATTAATTTTTAAACCATATTTTAATATGTTCTTTCTTAAAGCGTAGTCAATTACCAAAAAATATTGGTATATTTAATGCTACTTAACACAGTCTAATTAAGGATGAAAATAAAATTGTGTGTTAATCCTTAATATATTTTGCCAAGGTACAAAACAGCTGCAAAGTGCAGCTGCACTGCAAAGTGCAGTGCAAGTGCAATCTTTTTAAGACCATTTGTACTTAAAACTAATTTCATACTAAATGTTTCAAATGAAGTTAATCTGAAATTCTTTAATCTTATAGTTCATTATTATCTTAACTGCACAGTTTATTATATTTTTAACGCTACCATCAAAGGGTTAAGTTTCTGGTATAAAGTTTTTTTTTATATATATATTATTATTATTGCTATAATAACTACGGTATGGTAAAGAAAAAGTACTCTCTCTGGATAGACATCAGTTCCTGAGTCTGGTACTTACTACCATCTCATCTAAATAGTGGGAAGTCAGTTGTTCAAGATTACTATACTTAGGTTAGATTTTACTATCAATATCATCTATATATTTATCCATCAATCCTTAGTTATCTGTTTTGAATCACTCAAGTTAAATTATTTTTGCACTGAACCTAAAATATGAAAGTTTTTGAGAAAAAATAGCATAATTTATAATTAATACTCAATAAAATAAATAGTAATTACTTTATTTCTTAAAATATAATATCCTAATTTTGAAATAAATAGTATTATTTGTTTCTATTTGTAAAAATTCATAGGCAATAGAGAATTTCATATTATGCAAATAATATAACCGCTTTGCTTAATCTACATTATGAAAGCAAAATGGCAATCCTCGTTCAATATTTATCTATAGCTTCTAGGGGCAGGGAGGGAACTGTTGATTATTAATGGGAAAATTATTGTATAATATTTTATTTATATTTTTGTAATACAGTGTTCTCGTCGAAGCATTCTAAAGTTGCCATGAGAAGTCTTAGAGAAGTTAAAATAAGTGAAAATGTGAATGTGGTCTCTTATTTTTCATTATCAAATTATTTTGCTCAACTGTTACTTTGGAATGCGACTGTATAGAAACCATTTTGTAGGCAATTACATTTGTTTTTTACAAGGAGCTTTAACATTACAAATTTAGCTTGTACCTGACAAAAATCCTAATAAAAAATATTGCTGACTACTTTGGTAAAGAAATGAACCTTAATGGTGATTTTGAGCAATCTCGTAAACGATGTATATAAAATGATTCCAATAAATCAATGGAGGCCACTCCACGCTGTGCAATTTTGAAAATCGGTATACCTACCAAGAATAATGTAGTTCTTAAATTTTGTGATTGACCACCAATTAGTTACAAATTGCATCATTTCGTTTAAGTAATTGGGTACCATTCTTACATTTTGTTATTAGCTTCCTCAAAAAACATCCTTGCACCATTTCACTTAAAAAATTGGGTATCATAAAGTGAGTATTTTCCTTAAACCACAGTCTATAATCTTTTAATGAAAAATTTGATGTTAATTGAATATCGATTCTGAATACTGTTAATCGTTTCGATCAACCTGTAAATACAAAATTTTTATTCATCAAAAACTCAAAAACATTTTTGAAACATTGAAAAATAATAAATTTTTATAGAAACAGGATATATTTAAATAAAATTGGAAAACTTTGAAGAAAAATACCTCATATATAATTTTCATCTGATCTTTTTCTTTCACAACAAAAAAGTTTTAGTGAATACATGTGAAAAATAAAAAAAATAATTTTATACAATATTTTATCACTTTGACCCAAATCAATACATGAAAAATAAATTTCCTTTCAACTTTTATCCACCCCATCCCATCTATTTATTTTCACTCATAAAATTAGTAAAACATATTCAATAATATGTTAGAGTTCAGTGGATGTTGATATTATATGAATATTTACCTTACCTGAGAAAATACTGTTCTAGTTGTAAAAATCGGTTTGGTTTTATGGCTTTGTTTACTCTTCTGAAAATATAGATGCATACAAGTTTTTCGTACATTCTTTTCTTTTTATTTTCTTTTTCTTTGTAACTTACCACATAAGAAACCTTTTCCAACGTCCAATTGTGTACTATATCTAACAGATGTAGAAAACCATAGAAAAAGATTATCGGAGAATCCTGTCAAGATGATGCTTATACAAATGAATCGTTCTGTATTTTATTTATCGAGAGAATAGCCTATCCGGATGAATTTTTGCATGCTAAAGTTGAACAATTTTATTTAAATCATTCTGTTTTATTTTCTTCAGTGTTTAAAAAAAAATTATGTTGCTTACAAATACTACCCAACAATTGACTGAGTTAATTGTTGAAATACCATGCATAAGCAACGTTGATTACCCAGTCGCTTGTTTTTTGTCATGTAAGTAAAAAAAGATAAGCCCCTCATAGATAGCGACACATGCATACATGTCACACACATACAACTGATATTCCCATATAACACGAACTATATAATTTGCGCCCAAGATCCATAATTTGGTATACTAGAAGACCCAACTGACCTATGTTGCTCATTTATGAACTCGAACTTAGTTTTAACGCCTCTGCACGCTATAAATTTCAGGTTGATATCTCTTTCGTTTTTGATTTATCGTAGCGATAGATGGACAACCGGAAATGGATAAGTTAGGTGATTTAATGAGCACCTATACCAAAATTTTGTTCGTAGTTCAATGTTTTTAAGCTTTACAAGTTTGGGACTAAAGTTAGTATACCCTCACATATATACATAACAAACATATAGTGTAATAGCATGGAATCTACGAAATTTCAAAAAGTACAAAGTACTTATATTTAATTGTTAATTATTTTTCTGTTCTTCATTTTACAGCGTGGAATACAAAAATCCAATAATAATTATTAAAAAAGTCCAATTTTATTGATTGACCTAAAAATAAAAAATTTTATGCAAATTTTTTAGAACAAGAACAGTATTTCTCATTTTAATAAATAATTCTACAGCTAGTACGACAAAATTTATTAAAAAAATGCGACATGTTGTCGTCATACTAAATATTATATAATCGGGGACGACAAAATGAACATTAATTTGAAATTTAATAGTTTTTTACAGTCATAAAATAAATGCATCACAATTTTTTATTACATAAAAATACTACACTTACATAGAATACATTTCATTGCATCAAACATAAGAATATATGCAAACGAATTCATATATTTTGATTTGATTCACCCAGAAGTCGGAGGAAATGCATGAATGCTCGTTTGCTACGTCACAACAAACTTGTTTCTCTTCTGTTTGCTTCTATATGAGATCATTCAAAAACAACTCAATTCTGTGTGATATCAGTTCATAGTTCTATTATACGTCTCTTCGACGATATTTGTAATAAATATACCCAGTGTGTAGTGAAAGATATGATGATTTCAAAACTTGTTGACATGAAATTCGAATAAAAGTCACTGGAACAAAAAAGCGACGTGGTATGTGATTGTTAAACATTTTGAAACTGCTTATTTTATTAAATAGCTCAAAGCTCGATTTAATACAGTATAATATGAAACTTTTTTAATCAATCTGTGGTTCTAAAAACTGCTTCCTAGATAATCATTGAACAAATTAATTTATTGATATCGAACTCGATATATATCGTGAATGACGTTATATCTCAACGAACGGTCTTATAATTTAACAATCCTGGTACCCGTGTTAGCAAATCTACAAACAATAAGAGTCACTACATCTAAAGAGTTTAAAATGGATATCCATAGATATCCGACGATTATTTATATATATAAAATTGAAAACGTTGATTGCGACATTCTATTGGTGTAATCATTCTATTGGTTTATTGATATATGGTCTTTTGAAACTTTTTATGCATTACATGTTTAGTAAGGTAAAGACAATTATTCTTTGGGAAACAGCCCAAAATTATATCACTTATGTTAGTTGTTAAATTTGCTGCCATCCATTAATTTTTGAACTTTTTACTAAAAAAGTAAATAAACATTAGCTTCGTGTTATCTTCTGAACAAACAACGAAACAGTTCAAAGAGTCCCACCTAAAGATTTCTAAACACGCTGTATATTTTTTAAAAATATACAAATATATTCTTTTATAAATACTCTTGAATATTTCGTAAGTTTATCTTTTGTTTTCATGAAAATACCGGAAATAATGGATACATTTTGTGGGGTATGGTTAGGAAAAATTGTTTTGAATGTTATCTTGAGTTATAGTTTGTTGAAAATACTATGGTTTTTATTTATCTTTTTTCGTATATAAAAGTTTTTATTTCTTTTTTATTTATTTGAAACAATATAGTTGATCCAGGAAAATAATTAACTATTAAGAACATCATAAATTTTGAATATTTTATTTCAAAATGAAAATAGCCTTCATAAAGTGTATTAACTGGTTTAACAGTATTTAGATAATTTGTTTGTGGTGTAATTGCTTCAAACAAATCATATTAATATTGTTCACAGTCACTCTTCCATATTTTAAATGGCCCATATGTTCTTTGAATTTCTACGAAGAAATATGTAGGCCAAAGTAGAAGACAAATTATCACAAGAATCAAAGAACATATGGGCCATTTAAAATATGGAGTTGAAAAATCATGTGTAGCCGCTCACGTTATCGAAAACGACCACGAAACTGACAAATCATACTTAAAACTCCTGAAATCAGTAACCAATCCTTGCGAATTAGGCGCTTATGAAAGCATCTACATTCAAAAACTGGGTAATGAAACAATGAACTTGGACAAAGGACCTATTTCAAATTCAGATTTAATAAAAATTGCAAAATGGAGGTTGAATTCTAAAATTGTTAATACGTTGTAAAAATAAATAATTATTTATTTTCATGATTTATTTATAGTTTGTAATTTAGGTTTGGTTTGTAATTTATTATTTTAAACGTCAAAAAATACTCGAATAGGCTTTCGCACAAGTATCATGCCCCTTGGCCCAGCACTAGTCAGCTGATGGATTATTAGTATAAATTGTAAGAACACGAAAGTATCAGTGTGCAGTCCGCCACCAAATTAGCAAAGAGTAACATTCATAATAAGAGTAATCACGACTAGCTAATTCTTACTGATGATGACTACTTGGTAGTCGAAATACGTATTCATAAAATACAAGAAACTGATCTAGAAAATTGGGACAAATTCGAAATTTATTTCAAAGCATGACTTTATTTGAGCAATATTAAGCATAGGCAACTCGATTCGTTGTTTGATTAATTGAGTGGGCTTTACTTAACTACGAAACTTTTATAATATTAAAGTTTCAATTTATTTTGTTTAAGCAATGCTTGTGTAAAAGATCTAAATAATTAGCATTTACTATAAAATAAAATGGATTATAATTAAAGATCATAAAAAGTTTTTCTAGCGGCAACACAACCTTGAAAATTTGTGTCAAATTTTTAGGTGAACGTATTACAGTGAAGTAATTTATTTCTAAGTTCATGGTCTTGAATATCCAAATTAATGATTAATCAAATCCTTAACATGTTATCTTAATTAAAACGTATAAAAAATAAAACTATAATTGGTTTCGTATACATTTTTATAAGACAAAAACATTAGTACCTACATGTCCATTGTAAGTATTATATGATCTCAGTCTTCTCTCTCACCCCATCCACAATGTTCCTTCAAATAACTTCTTTTCCTTTCACATTATCCATCCAAGTCTATAATAAAACGTCAAAACCTTTTGTGTGTGCGATTTACGTTAAGAAGAAGTAAAAATCTTTTTGTTTGTATGGAAACATAGAAAGTAGTGTGCTTTATTTTTCTATTTCCTTGCGAAGTTAATAGGATTTGGTATTAAAAAAAATAATAATACGAAACTTATTTTACTGCTAATCCATTAATAAACTAACGAAAGTTTAATTTTCTTTTGTATCACATAAAAAAAATATTATGTGGTTTGTAAAAATGTTTCATCTCACAATAATTATTGGTGAAAAATTATTGATAGTAAAAAATCTAGCGTATGGCATTCATAAGACAATTTCTAAATAAATTCATTAAACCTTGAACGTAGAGGCTGTGGTTATCATTTTCATAAAGAGTAAAGTTTATCAGCTGAAGATTGTTAAGCACTGTCAAACTACAGATACCTCTATAACATCTCAAATACATATAATTTGATAAGCGAATGTATTGATGATGATGTTATTTAGTCGGTGTAAATTGCCCTACTGAACTGACTAATTGAAACTTTTATAAAAGTAACTATGGTTTTTAGTTCTACATTTGTTATTTATCATACTTGATTTAATTCATATCGTCGTTACAACGCCTATTGTTGTTACACCGCCGGTTGTTTATACAATTTAAGAATATAGATATTGATTTTGTCGGAATTAACTCCTGAAAACCAGATTGTGAAAGTTAAAAATGAAGCTTGTCTTCTTGAACTGTCAATATCACCGTATAAAATACTTCGTTAGGTTAACAATTGTAATATGTACTTTCTTCGGAATGTTGGCTTCAGATGGAGTCGCTATTTATCAAGATTTTGCCATTCTTCTACTTGGCTAAACACAAAGACATTTGCAATTTGAAATCTCTAATTTTAAAGTAATTTTACTACAACTTTATTACAACAACAACAAAATATTTTCTTTTATTCAAAACGACTAAGTGTATCAAGATTGTTGATTTTGACATCGTAATAAAACGTATAAAATGTCCTTAAGAGAGAAAGTTTGTGTTAGCCACACCATGCCTATGTTTATACTACCATTCGAACTAAGTGCGTAGAAATATTTTTATTTACAGTTTATTTTATTTCCGTTGTAATGTTTTTCTCTCACCTTTTTATTTCTGTTTTTCTGAAATCATAAATCATATAATTTTTTTTAATGTATCTTCAATAAGTTGATTGAGTTTAATGCTTATAACATTGAAAGCCGGTCCGAGCCGCAGCATGTCTATACATCGAACATCGTACACAAGAATGAAAATTTTCCTTTTTATATAGGTTTAACGTTTTCATCTTTGCGTACGTATTTAAATTGAAAAAATTAAATTAAATCTTTATAAAAAAATGATGAAAAATATAAGAAATTTCTTTTTCTTTCTAAAGTGATTTTCTGTGATTTGATACGATTAAAGATAAATTCATTTCACATAATGTTAATGTTTTGTAAATAACTTACTTTTTTTTCCTTTCCATTTTTTTTTCTTTTGGCATAAATATGTTTATTTATATTTTTTCTCAATCCTTACCCACCAAAAACAAACCATCCTACACTTGTCGCTAATTTAATTTATACTTTCAGGCATACACGTTAAGTATGTACGTTTTATAATATTATATAAAGATTTGATTTCTTTTTGCTTTTCGAAATGATTCGATATAATATTAATTTATAAGAAAAACAAAAACAAAATTTTCTTTTTAAATATTATTTTCGTACAGCAAATATGTTTGAGGAAATTGAATAATGAAATATTTACGTAACAGTTCTGTATGATATTTTTATTAAAATTTATATAATGTTTTGTAAGAAAACTTTAATATCGTCAATGGAATAATGAAGTAGATACAACTTCTAATATAAGTAGCGCATTAAGCTACTGTTACATGAACATTTATGCTGCATTTTGCGAATTTTTTTTATGGAAAATTCTGGGCACCGTAAACTACATGCAGATTTATTTGCGGTGTATATATCAGATTAATGAGAAATTGTGCCCGAGTCGATTGCAAAGTTCTCTTCTCATCCATTGCGATATTCTATGATAATTACCCTGGCAATAAGTATCAATGAATAGGTACCGCAAAAATTGAGATATGAGATTGAGATTAGTGTTTTAATCTTATATAAAAATAAATTCCCTTGCTAATTTAATTAATGGATTTCCACATAATTGCTAAACACATTTTAGAGAATAGGCACAATATATTAATCATTTTATCGTCTCCTATCTTCTATCTTTACTGCTGAGCAACACTTCTTTCCCTTTTTTGCTCATTAATCTACACTTTCTTCGTTCCAAGCTCATTTTATTGGAATCAATCAAACCTGTCATTTGGTATACACCGGTAATATCCTATTAAGTATGCATTTTATAAAAAACTGTTGATGTAGATGTTGTGTGTTGCTCTTTTAAGCTTCGGTAAATGGAAAGAAGTGATTTGTTAAAGCACACGATTTTTTCTCCATAAACGGAAGCTAATCGTGACAATTTTGGTATATGTCCAATATCGAAAGAAAACTTACTATATAGATTATTAAATAATAGTTTGTAAGCTAAGCCTTAATTTTTTAAACCTTTAAGATTTCGCTGTTAATTAAATGGTAATGTTTTGTTTTAAAGTTTATAAAAATATCAATTGCTCATGACCTATAATGCTCATTTACGAACTCGACGTCAATTTTTGTGTCCTTAGCACCCTATAAAACTTTCAGCTTGATATCTCTTTTCGTTTTTGAGTTATCGTGATGACAGACGGGCAGACGACAGACGGAGAGACAGACAACCAGAAATGGGCTAATTAGAAGATTTTATGACCACCTGTACCAAAATTTTGTTCATAGCATCAATATTTTTAAGCATTCCAAACTTGGGACTAAACTTAGTATACTTTGGTATATTTCATATACATGGTATAAAAATAATTTTTAAGAGATTTAAAGAAATTCAGTGAATTATTTTTATATTACGTAAGTTTTCTAATCTCGATACTAAGACAATCGAGAAATAATTTTCGTAAATGATTGTTTCAATCGAAATAATTTCTTTTACAGTCTAGTATTTTCACTTGACATCACAGATAAGTGTACATCTTCGGAAGGTATTATTTAAACACTATGTATATTCATACAATGATGTATCTATTCGTGCGACAACATTTATTAACCCTCCCTATAAAAACCTCTTTCCTACTTTTTCTCAAACTTCGTGACCTGTTTGACTGTATATATACGTATATAAAAGATAGTAAAAAGAAAAAATATAAATTTAACCCCATTTAAACGTACGTATGTCGTTGTGAACTTGTTATGTTGTGTCGAGTACCCTTATTTTTATTTAAAAGTTGAAATGATTCAATAAACAACAAATATTTTATTAAATTTTTATAAAAGCCTACACAACACAAATAAATATAACAGGACTGTTTACTTCAGATTCTACCTTCAATGCTTTCCCTTACCTTAACCTGTCTATTACATACTCGACACAAAAAAAGTTACATACATATATACATATAGTGTATACATACACGGCTTTTCTTTTTTATTTACTTAACCTATTTTTCAATTTAACCTCCATATACAAATTTTATTTTAATCAACTTTTTAATTTCTTAGTATAGAAAATTTCTTGAAAATGGTCCGAAAATCCAAAATCGAAATTTCCAGCATATCTTCTCGTTTCCTTGCCCGAATAATGTATTTTTGAATGAGCAAACGTATTGTGAATGAAAAGTAATAGCGATATCCTATTTGCTCTAATATTCGAGTCTGACAAAGCCAAGTATATTGTCCATTATAGTCAACTTGTTATACCATGCATATATGAAATATACATAGTATATTAAGTTTAGTCCAAAGTTTGTAACGCTTAAAAATAATGATGCTAGGAAAAAAATTTTGTCATAGCTGTTCATAAAATCAGATAATTAGTCCATTTCCGGTTGTCCGTCCGTCCGTCCGTCCGTCCGTCTGTGGACACGATAACTCAAAAACGAAAAAAGATATCGAGCTGAAATTTTAACAGCGTACTCAGGACGTAAAAAGTGAGGTCAAGTTCGTAAATGAGCATCATAGGTCAATTGGGTCTTGGGTCCGTAGGACCCATCTTGTAAACCGTTAGAGATAGAACAAAAGTTTAAGTGTAAAAAATGTTCCTCATAAAAAAATAAAAAACTTTTGTTTGAAACATTTTTTTGTAAACATCACTGTTTACCCACGAGGACGTTAATTAGGTGTAAATTTTATAGTATGTATTAATATAGGAATATCAGTTGTGTGTGTGTGTCTATTTAAAAGTGAATATCTTTTGTTATTTACGTGACGTCAAAAAAACAAACGATTGCGCATCAACACTGTCTATACATTTTTGTATGTGTTATGTGATAAAGAAATCAACACTGGCTATGCATGGTATTTCAACAATTAACTGAGTCAATTGTTTCTTTTCACTTGTTAATAGTTATAAAACATGTTGTTATATACATATCTATTTGTTTGACATAAAACATGTAACTGTACATAATACTTATACATCGTATGTATACGTATAGAAATTACATAAACAGAGATGCATATTTATAAATTTAAACCTGTTTATTTTTTTTTTCTTTTTCATAACCAAGATTTCTTCATAACCAAGAAACTTATCATAAATTAAGGTATTATTAAACTAAATTTGACAAAAATCTTTGTTTTTCTGATAAGTTTTTCAGATATGATTAAAAATTTCTTAGTTTAAGTCTACTAGTACATTTAACCTATGCAAAAAAACTTTGATCTCGCATAATTTGAGGTGTAAAAGTACGAGGCGTCAAGGAGGCATTTTATCTTAACATCTTACTGCGATTTTTTGCATTCTCTATTTATTTATTTTTTTTTTTTTTAAAGTAAATGTTTTCATAATTATTGTAATTTTATAGCAAAGATGCATCTATTTGATGTTTTTATATATCTAACAAACTCTAGAAGGCCACTTGGAATAAATGAAATGTGTCGTTGAATGTCGAATTTCGAGCAAGCGCCAAATCTCGAAAAATCTAAACTTATTCAAAATTTTTACAGATGAAACGAATCATTTTTATGGAATCATCTTATTTTAACTTTGTTCTAATCTTTAACTCTTTCAACATTCAATGAATACACTTAATGTACACGGTAAGAAATTTTTTGTGTATAACGTTATGTCAGTATCGGTGAATACTTCATACTGTGTACTGTATTTAGGGAATAGTAACTTTAGTTATGTCGAACGAGCCGATAGTTTTGGTGTCAGGACCATACTGGGGGTCGATATAATAATAATAATGGGGGTTTAACCTCCGTTCTTTTTGACATACGCCTTATCACAGAGGCCACCCACATCATTATTTGTTCATCTTTATATATTCAATTACATTATTTGATGTGAGTGGAGTCGGTTACTTCGTTCTTATCCAAGCGTCGACAATGTGGTCAATTCTGCACTGCCGCTACCTGGATTCGAACCCGCAACCCAAGTCTAAATAATCCAACGTTCTACGACTAACGCGTTAGACCGCTCGGCCATTTAAGACGATATACTGTAATATTACTTGTGCTAACATAGATACAATAGTATATACCTGCTATACCATATCAGTCAGTTTAATAAATATGGTGGGAGCGCAAATAAACATATGTAACATGTGAGAATTAAAGTACTATGTCATTTATTAGTTGCTATTCACTATTGATTTAGTCCATCAGTAACCAAGATTTTTTTAAATTTCTGCGGGATTTTCTTAACAGTTAATTTTCTGAAATGATTATCGTTGGTATTACAAATAATACAGAATCATCTCCTATTAGCCCTGGAGCCCGTGACAGTAAAACTACACTTAGACCGATTTCGAAATTTTGCATATGAATCCATACTATTTAATGATGGGTACAATATGGACTAGGTGTGCCAGGGTTTATCCTAGTAGAAATATTTTCAGTCAAGTTGCGAGCTATCACACCGAGATATTTAGAAAGTAGAGCTCAAAAATTTTATTGGCTTTATATATTGAAAATCGGTGTGACAGGCCTTTCTGCCACGATATGAGCTGTCATACCAAGTTTCCCCGCTTATAAATGAAATCAGTGATTCATGTTAGTAGGTACTTAAAAATAGGAATAATTAATATTTTAGATATATTACTTAATTAGGAACAATTAATATTTTAGATAAATAATTAATTAGAATAGATTGTGGAATAAGTTTTTGTAAGTCGAGTAAATAATAACCTAAAAGTCAAGCTTTTTGAAAAACTCCACATTTTTAAACAAGAGCTCTTTCTTAGTCTGTCCATGTAGTTAACTGAAACACGTTTCAGTATCAAGTAGTACTCTATTTTTGCCGCTACTTACGGAGGATAACGGAGTCTTTACATCATATTTTTTCCACTATTTACAATGTTGTTAACTTTAAATATTTCCCAAAAAAATGTTAAAGCCGTATTATACATTTTATATACTTTGACGAATTTCTTATTCCTTATATACAATTACCCAAAACTTAAAACTTAACAAATATATTTAAAGATTTTTAGGTATTATTACACATATACTTCATACAATGAATACATTACATATTCAAAACATACATTACCAATGAATGGGTGTTACAACTAATACTTCAGTCAGAGCATAAGCAATTGTCAGGATGTATTTTATGGGTTTCCAAGTATAGGTACCTAAGAAAAGTATATGTGGGAAAAAGAAATCTAATTCACCTTGAGTCATTAAAAATACCAGTTAATCTTATTGCTGCTGAATGCTCAGAGTAGTGGATGACCCCTGATACATAAAAACGATAAATCTTAATAATTTTGATAACTTTATCAAAAGAAAGCTATTTTTATCAATATTTTTTACTTGTGGTTGTTTATAAAAATAATATATTAATTTAATCGAAACCAAAACCTCATATACAATCAATTTTTATCTTCAAAAATTGATTGTGAATGTGGTTTTGGTGTCTAATAAATTAAACATAAAACTTTTTTGCGAAAAAAGTACTAAATTCTTATGGTCTACTTACAAACTAATTAATAATCGGTTATTGATGAGCAAATTGTTATACCATATTTTAGTTTTAAACATTATATTAAGTTTTGGTAAGCAAAAGTTTCTAATACGCAGTGATATACTTAGATTTTAATAATGTACCAGGGATCATCCACTACTCTGAGCATTCAGCAGCAATAAGATTAACTGGTATTTTTAATGACTCAAGGTGAATTAGATTTCTCTTTCCCACATATACTTTTCTTAGGTACCTATACTTGGAAACCCATAAAATACATCCTGACAATTGCTTATGCTCTGACTGAAGTATTAGTTGTAACACCCATTCATTGGTAATGTATGTTTTGAATATGTAATGTATTCATTGTATGAAGTATATGTGTAATAATACCTAAAAATCTTTAAATATATTTGTTAAGTTTTAAGTTTTGGGTAATTGTATATAAGGAATAAGAAATTCATCAAAGTATATAAAATGTATAATACGGCTTTAACATTCTTTTGGGAAATATTTAAAGTCAAATTCATGTTATTAAAATCTAAGTATATCACTGCGTATTAGAAACTTTTGCTTACCAAAACTTAATATAATGTTTAAAACTAAAATATGGTATAACAATTTGCTCATCAATAACCGATTATTAATTAGTTTGTAAGTAGACCATAAGACTTAAGACGAAATTAAACACGAAATATAACAACTGAAATATATATTCCTAAAAGAAACTAAGAAAATCATTTTTATATTTATTTTAATCGCAATAAGTTATTTCTCATTTTAAGTTATTGTATCCACAAACAAATGAAAACAGCTAGATGGTTTTGTAAAAATATCTTGTAAAAACGTTTACAAGATAATATGCACAAGTTTTGATTCATCAAATAATATAAGTAATAAATAAAAATTATAGGATTCTAGCAATATTTTAGATGCTCACAATACTTTAAATTGATAATAGACTAAAATCAAATGAGAAGTTACCTTAAATAAAAAAAGCTAAATCATTTTGTCCGATTATAGTAAATTAGTCAATTTTTAACTTTTACTATCAAATGGAAAAATAATTTTCTACTTTAATTACAAGTACACAATAAATCAAAAGTAGTTTTATTAATCAAATAATTAACAAATTTCGAAGAAAACTTCAACCATAAAAACTTTCAAATGAAATATTACGAAAATAATTAAAAAATTCTAAAAATGAAACAAAAATTTTCAGCAACAAAAATTTAAAATTTTCAAAAGTATTGGCGAACAAACATGTAAAAAAAATTAAATATAGTTCAAACAACACAAAATAATGCAACCGATATATTGAGGATAAAATGTGTGCAACACGAATAGAACGATATTTATTAAACACGGTGGCAGTAGATGAGAGAAAATTTTATAGAGAGGTATGGTAGAGAGATGATGTAGCCGAAGAGTATTTTAATATGATAGTGTATATATGTGAAAATTATATTCGAGATAATATTGTATGAGTTTTCCACTGGTTGCTATTGGTAACCCTAGTGGTTTACAACGCTCAATGTGTAACCATAGAGACACACTACACTAGATATTTGACAAAGAGTAAGGCACCAGGTTGATATCGAGAAATATAAGGTATATACGTACACATATAACAAATACATATAAACCAGAATTTGTATTAACTTATATATATGTATATAGTGAGTCATTGCGCATGTCAATATTATTATAAATATAACACAATTTTAGGTAAACGCCTCTTGCGCATGACGTCACAATGCTTAAAATTGGTATATGTATCCGCCTCTCTAGCAAACTATAACAAAACTAAAATATTGTATATATTATATTTGGGAAAATATTGTTCGTTACCAAGAAATTTTCAAATTGCATGTGCTTTAAGCTTCTACAATACCGCACACGGTGTACCAAAGTTGAAAATAGATGTGTGTGATGGTCGGTTGATTCGGTACTCTCGTCTATATTCGTTATCTCTTTCGGGTAGTTTTTCTCTTACCGTGTTTCACAAATACATATTGATACCGTTATACAGCCTGTTGCTAATATCACATTATTATTAGTACGATTCACATTTGTTTGTTACGACATACACACACTTACAAACACCGTTACACACATATACACACAGACAGACAGACTAAATACGAGAATAAACGTTAAAAAAAATTTAACACAAATAATATCAGTCAAGAACTCATCTCTATTATTTATTAAACATAACGGTTTATCGGTATCATTTGATATCGAAGCACGCACGCACATTGTGAAAACAAAACACCGTTCACCGAATTTTTTCGAACTTCAAGTCAATTAATATATCATATGTGTATTTACTCTTTTTATTTATTTGTTTTGGTGAATTATAGCAGTGATTTTTAAATAACGCGTGTTTATTTAAAAATAAACAAACATATTGTGATATTAAAAAAAAAAAAAAACAAAACAAAACAAAACAAACAAGAATTTTTCTACAAAACTTCCCAAATTCTTAATTGTTGTCATTTTTTTGAGAAATCAACAAGTACATTTTTGTAACGCTGGCGACTATTTTGGCTACCAACTTTTGTCTTTATGATAATTGGAGACCTCAGGTAAATGTTTCTATGAATTTTTTATTTAGAGAATTTTTTGAATTGAAATGAATTTTCCCAAAGTGATTTTTTTATTATTTAAAAATTATTTTGCGTAATATTGAGCTATGGCTTTCAATCATCATCTTATTGGGCAATTATTATTAATGCCTAATGGTTTATTGTTTCAAAAATTGAACCGATATTGATCTAACGGTCTGCATAAACGATCGATCGACTTTCGCTGTTATTGTAAAAAATTACGTTATTATTTCATTTTTCTTTTATAACAAATTAATATTAATTGAATTTGGAAACCTTAATCAAGTTTATATTTATCGACATGGATTTTAAATTTCTAGATTATAGTTACAAAATTAATTGTATCTTAAAATCACATAAAGGTATTCGCATATTTTTGAGTGACATGCAGATTTATCAGAAGTAATTTTAAAGTCCATAGTCCATTGGAATATTTGTCATTGTTTTAAGTACTCATGTGTATTCAAAATGAGTTTCTTTTTTTCACTTGAAAATACTTTAAATCTTTTATTATTATTTTTTATTAACATTTGTGAATAAAACAAGCCTAAACATACATAAATGTCTTTAAGAATATTGTCAAAACTGTAGTTTCGAACTCAACAGATTTGTTTTTCGGCTCATATTTACTAGAAGAATAAGTTATAATTTTTCTTTCTTTTTCTATTTTATTTACAAATTTTTTTGGCGTGAGTATGTATGTAAAGGTTGTTTTAGAAATAAGGCAAGTTTTTTTTCTCATTTATTATAAATTGTATATCTTACTCGTTTATCTTATTTTGAACTAATTAGGTCAAATTAAACTTCTCTAATTACAATTTCAAAATATGAAGCTACACAACTAATTTATACTACTTTAGTTTATTAAATCTATGCTAATGAACAGACAAGATTTATTATGTATTTACTAAAATTATATTCTAAAGTATTATATAATAACAAAACTTCACTCATACCCTTGTTTCTATCAACTTATTCTATTTTGTTTAATAAATTCACACAGCCTACATACGTACGTTCTTCCTCTCCTCGCCCCCACTTAAATTTCATTTTAATTTGTCTGTGTGTACTTTTTTAATACAAATATTATTTTTAATTACGGATTATTATATTTCAAACGAATTAATTGCTTTTTTCTTCAATATATTAAAAGTAGATACATTGCAAGTCTGACTGGTCGAATAGTTTTTGAGATATGGACTTAAATCGATCCAAATATTGCGATATCTCTGAAATTCTGCATCCAATCATTAAATTAACGTGATTTTTATAATTTTTGGATCAAAATTATCCTATAAACCAATTTTAATCAAATTCCCTTAACTGATGACGTAAGAGTCTGATACTTCGTCTAGATCATTTTCTTTAATAATTTATGTTTGACCAAAGGTTCAAAGATAGCCATTTTAGTGACCATATGTGACGCTGACGAAACAGAAGAAAACTGCATAGGTATTTTAAATATATGGCAGTCTATTTTATTCATTCATCGAAACTCAAATTATTTGCCAGTTAAGTTAGTTTTCCAGTTAAAAAATAGTTTTCTTCGGGTTTACAAGCGCCTTGAAACATTTTACATCTCTGCCTCACACTGAAAAGTAAAAAAGTAATTTTTAATCCTAGAAGTTAACTAGCCCGAGAATATGGCAAGTTTAATGAATTTTTGGTCATAATTTAAGCAGAAATATTATTTAAATACAGTTTTATTTTAAATAATAAAAGTAGTGGTTCTCAAAGTAAATACAGGTGATAAAACCGGACGAAATTTACGGACGGGATCGAAAGTAAAACTTTTCGAAAACAATAATTTTAAAATACAAAATCAATTATCAGAAACAATTAAAAAAGATTAAAAAAATTAATTAATATTTAAGAAAACTATGCCATTTACATACGCATTACTTAATATTTATTTAAAAAAAAAAGCGACACTTAACTATCAAGCTGCCAAACACAATACCGTATCTTTTTTATCAATCCTCAAATAATATGAACGACTTAAAAGGGTGCATTTTTACCAAACAAAATATTGAAATAGGCGCAAAAACATAGAAATATTCAACTAAAATATTTGATAACTACGTTTAACATCTCTTTACCCCGCTGTAACCTTAAAGGAAATGGTACATCAACTCGTTTTAATCATATAATTTACTTGTTTCCGAAATGTAAACAAATAAAATATTATACCTGTTAAATTTCTGTTCATTCCAAAGTTTCTTTAAATAAATGTCATCACCATTTTTACTTTGTTATTATTTAGGTATGAATGTTGGTTACGTATAAATGCAATTTATTTTTCGTCTTTAAGGATACTTTTTTACTAGATTATCGTTTACCAAAGTCCATAAAGAGTCTTTGTTTTTTTCTTTTAATAAAATTTTTTTTAATTAAAAAAAAAACAGTCAATTTAAAAATTAAAATTTAAAATTAATCAATATGTATTTGTACAGATGTTTAGTTTTCTCATTAAATAAAATCTGTAAAAAAATTTGTATAAAATTTTGTCTTAGGTCTGCGTTTAAATTTTATTTAGCCTGCATATAGATTTTATTATAATAATTTTTAGTAGGGGATAATAATGCTAGTTTAGTGGTCACCATGGTTAAAATCGTCACGTCGGAAGTGACAGGCATACCACGTTGAAAATAACTGTTTTTAACTTAAAATTTTCTCACTGAGTTTAATTTATTCAGTTTAATTTTCTTATTATCTAGTTTTTTTTTTGTATCTAGAAGTATTTATTAAATCAATGAATTAAGAATTTCCTTTGAATTTTTGTGTGTTGTTATATTTTTTGGCAATTTTAATCTCAAAAACGAAACCTAAGAATATTTTGTATGAATATCTCATACCAAAAGCACATTTTTTTAAATCATTAATGAATCTTCAATTTTCACAATATCAGTCAAATGCTATGCTTTAGTAGTACATTAAATTTGACGGACATTAAATTCGACGCTCGTGTGACCTTAGCTTAAATCTAAAATTAATTGTAAATATTTCTCAATCGTCTGTGAGATGTACTTACTTTTTTTGTCATAAAAAACTTTCCAATTCTATCACCTTCAGAATATTTATTTCACTAGGTACTCTAAATATTTGAACGATATTAAAGAATTCATTCCCCTATTCAACTTAATGAAAATAAATGAAACAAATATAAACTTCATTTCGATACCCACCATTCTAATATAGATTGGTGTATTATCTAAATGGATAAGAAAATCTAATGTTATTATCTTTTAAGTAAAATCTTTTGTATGTTTTTCACACAACTTTCTACACAGTAAAGTACAGTTTTCATAGTTTGCTGCTTCTGTCTATATACGACTCAATAAAAATACAAAAAAACTTTTTGTATTTTTTGATGATGATAATAATCTAAGAAAACTTGTTTCAAACAAAAATTGATATCAACATAATAATTTTTCATTACTTGCTTTATTTACGTGAGATGACTGAAAAAAAAAATAAAAGAAATTAAAAAAAAAAAAAAACTATTTTGACTATATTTAGGGCGATTTTTTCAGTCCATACAGGCATCACTCAAAAAATAAGCGTTATCAGTACAATTATGTCATATGAGTTCTTTCTTGTCTTTGAAGAAACTGAATTAAACATATACTTGAAAGTTTTTAACACAGGTCGCCAATTTTGTGAGCTTTGTAATTCAATATCAAATTCGAAGTCACTACAAAACGTACGCACTTTTGAAACAAACATTTTTGTATGAAACACTTTGTGCGATACCACTGTTGAATTCTTTGATTGTGATAATTTATGAAAACAAAAATTTTTTAATTTGCAAAAATATAATAGTTTTCTTAGTTCAATAATATTTTTTCGATTTAGACTAATTATTCTTGCGCTAAGAAATTCTTCAGGATGAAATAGATTTCTTCTCGCTGTTCTTCCTCTAATAACTTATAGCGTCAAGAAATATTTTAACCTATGTTGAATATGGAACTTATAATTAATAGCTACATAGCCATATGGCCATATGTATATGTGCGCACTTGTAGCACGATCGGAATAAAATTTGATAACTTCGTTCGTTAATTGACAAAATTGATACGTAAAAAAGATATAGTTAAGAGAAATGATAAGAATTTTTGGAAATTTCTTTATAAATATAAGTTATATTGATATTTGTGAAATAACTCATGAAGAAAGTAAATTATCTGACCATTTTTATACCTATCCAAAGTATAGTCCCAATTTTATAACGTTTAAAACTATTGATGATACCGTCCTGACAACACCGTTACTCAAAAACGAAAAAAGATAAGGCAGAAATTTTTATAGCGTGATTATGACGTAAAAAGGGAGATCGAGCTCGTAAATGAGCAACAAAAGTTAATAAGGTCTTGTAAACCGATAGAGATAGAACAAAAGTTTAAATAAAAAATGTTCCTTATAAAAAACAAACTTTTGTTTGAAACATCACTGTTTATCCGTGAATGCGCAAATTAGATTAGAAACAGTATATAGTACGTATAAGTATATACAATATCTGTATACGTACTTTGTAGTGTTTCTAACCTAATTTGTGAACTAACACTGTTTATAAACAGTGATGTTTCAAACAAAAGTTTGTTTTTGTTTTATTTTATTTTATATTAAATTATATGTGTTTGTATGCGTGAGAGTGACTATCTCTCTTTACTTACATGGCGTTAAAAAACAAACGTAATCAACACAATTAACTCAGTCAATTGTTTGTTTTCACTTGTGTATATGAATTTTGATAATTAAAAGATTGCAAAAAAGTAATACTTCCATAATGATTTTCTTTCTAAAACAAACATTACTACAAATACATGCTTCAATTTACAAAACAGGTTTTCCCTATTTTTTTAACGGTAATTGTTCCAACTTTTTCTCAAAAAAATTCGCTTAGACTACGTACTAAACATTTCACATTTTACGTCTTGTAAGAAACTGAAGCCGACAATTCTTGTGAATCTTTCACCAAATTTTTATCCAATTTCATTTAAAGTTTTCAAGTACCTATATATATCAATCAATTTTAAGCAAAGATAGATTTTGTAAAAAAATGATTCATCAAACTTATGTTTTATTTTAACTAGTTTTGATAATTCAATTTTATTAATTATATAACATAATTGTTCATAATATATGAATTAACATGTCTGAGTATTCAAACAGTTATAAATTCACTATACAGAACGTGTCAGTAATAATTTAAAATATCTCTTCAAGAATCAATCTGGGGTGATATACATTAAACAAACCATAAGGTTTTTTGTAAAATTATTACCTTAGACATCTTCAAAATGTTGTTTTAAAAGTAATTAATCCTTTTTTATGCAAATCAACAAAATATTGAAACTTTTCTTCAAATTCATGTTGTTGCAATAGTAACCCATCCTCTATTTGTGAAAATCAACAAAATATTTGTTTCGTTTATTGTTATAAGCAAAAACCACCGTTTTATAGATTCCACCTCTCTTGATCTCACGAATCCCCCTTCGGTAACACTCGAAGGGATTGTTTTACAAAGCAAAAATAAATGCACAGTTTTGAAGTGTATATTAGTATTAATTGAGTATATCAGAAAAAATGGCCATGAATTGTTTTAAAATTACAGTTTTAAATTTTAGATGTCAGATTAAATTTTTAGATGTCAGAGCACTAAATGTTAGATTAAATTTAATTTTTTTAAATATATTTCTTTAAAAATTATAGCTCAGGTATTATTCTGAAGTATGAGCTATATTATTGTTTCATTCACATCCATTCATTAGTTTTTGCGTGAAAGCGTAACACACAAATAAACAAATAAACAAACAAACATGCTTACTTACACATTTATGATATATAGGGATATATCATTTTCTGAATTTACAACTTATAATTCATGATGTGATGTAGATCGAATGGAGCTAGGAATGATGTACGTGACATTTCTTTGAGTAAATATGGTAAATTTTGATTGGCTTAAGGACTACAGCTTCAAAGAAGGAAAAATTTTGTAAATTTATTCGGTTATTGGAGATTATGTAGAGATAAGACTAATAAACGGCCCGAAACATCGGACAAGACTACAAGACTTTATTATATTATAAAATTGATATATTATTCTTGTAATATTTTTATTGAAAGCAGCCAATTGTAAGAATTATTTAAAAACAAGAAAAAGCTTCAGTTTCTTAACTTCACTAATTTGGCTTAATTAAGTTTTATTTATTTCTTCATTTGATTTATTTGATTATGTGAACAATTTGAATAATTATGATACACACGTACTTAACAGGCTTAGGTATTTATTGGATTTAATATAATATTTAGAAGGATGTAATTTGGTAAGGGTGAGGTTAAGCAAAGATTACTAAGTTACAAAAGTTACTTAAAATAATATTTGAACATTTTAAATAATTCATCCCCTCCAGATCCACGGCTCCAGGAGGGGGTCCCAGAGGGGAGTTATATCAAACTAAGGATCTTGTCGATATAAACCCTGATACGAAGTTTCATTGCTATCCCCTCAGCCTCTCCCTAGAAAATCCCATTTTCCTGTATTTGGAAAGGGGTGTGGGCCTTCTCGAATTTTCCTGGATATGTAGCCTATATCAATCCTAGGAACACCTTAAGGTCTAGATTTGTATCAAAATTTAATCGAAATCGTTAGACCCATTTTTGAGAAAACCCCAAAAAAAGGTTTTCCCTAGGGTGTGGGCTTTCTCAAATTTTCCCGGATATGTGGCTTATACCAATCCAAGGACCACCTTAAGGTCTAGCCTTGTGCCCAGTTTAATCGAAATGGTTAAAGCCGTTTTTGAGAAAACCCCAAAAATCCTGTGTTGGCCTAAAGGGGAGAACCCTTCAAAAAAGACCTAGGGTAAAAAAGAAAAAAATCGTCTGTAATTATGACCAAACTGAACCTATGTACCGAGTTTAAGAAAAGCGGTTGAAAATTGAATGCTTCAGTAACAGACTTCAGCTTGGTAACAGACATACCGACATATCGATATACCGAAATACCCACGGAACATTTTTTCAAAACCCCTTTTTTGGAATCAGGGACCCTCAAAACGTGTATTTCCGTTTAAATCCCGATATCGATTTTTTTTCGATCACAATACTTTATTATATTTTTAATATAATAAAGTAAAAAGTTTATCAAAACCTTGCTCTCAAAATAAAAAATATGAGCTCTGATTTTTTCATTTTAAAATTACTATTTGTATATCAAGAAGGTACAAAATGTCATTATTATACAATAAAAGTTTGGAGGCTGAATTAAGTAGATTTATTTTAATCTGCATTATAAATATTATTGAATTGTTTTTCTATTCACAAACTTAGATCCTCCTGTAAAATAGATACATGAATACACAATATATCATACAGAAGTATCTCTTCAACTTACAAAACTGACATTTAAAACATATAAATGGTATTTTAGTTATGACAAGAGGCACAGAAGTTTTCGAGTTCATGTTTTCGAACTGATGACTATTTCTAACTAAATGTGTGTATATACATAGGTACCTACCTACCATAATACTAACTATTAAAATCAACCCGAATGAGTTTATACGTGCACTGAGGTGCAATAATATGCTAGAGAATGATGCACCTGAAATAATAAATGTGTATTACCCATTCCCTCAAAATTACCCAAACTCCCTCCACTCTGTATGTATACAAACCTTGTGTACTATGTAAACCTCATATAATGTTTTAGCTCGGTATATAACCTATTACTATCCCATACACAAATACCGTGGGTACCTAAATTTTTTATTTTGGGAAAAAATTATATATGAACTATCGGTTTTTCGTCCTAGCTTCTGGGTTATTTCAACCCTAAAAACAAAGACAACCGCGTTATAGCGTTATAGCCTTCACTTCCCTTATTGTCATTAAACTTTAGGGTAGGCTTTAATTTTTTAGTATGTGTACTTTCAATAATCAGATGCATATGCTTATAAGGACACTGAATCAAAAAATTAATGCCATTCCCTTCCATCAAATTAAAATTTTCTTGGAAATCTCCTTTAAGAAAATAATAGTGTTTGACAAAATTAAAAAAACAATCTTTTGTAATTACCTTACTATAACACCCTTCAAATATGCGAAGTTTAAATTCACTTCGACAATTTGAAGTGTGAAAAAGTCACGTTGAAAGATTCCGTTACAGAAATATATTTTGTAATTATACATACCAAGTACTTGGTAATAATTGGTAATAATTACATACCAAGATAATAATCTGCTTGTTAAAAAGCAAACAATTGGAAATTTGATTAATTGGAAAGGGGTGTTAGTTATAGATAATATTTACTCCTAAATTGTCAGTTTAACTTTTTTATCTTTAAAACATTTTCTTCTTCTTTTTCATGCTGCTCTGCGTACGATTTCACTTTTCATTTTCTTATTCCAGCATGACTTATCATACAACTCATCAGATATCGTTATGTTTTGGCATATGATAAACTGATAGTTTCCAAAAATTTTTTCTTGAATCAGTATCTTTCCTATTATCCCCATGAATTCCTCGAATTTTCGATTTTTCAAACGAGTTTTGGGAGAAAACCTTAAGTGATAGAATTTTTACTTTGTCACTCAGTAAACTAATAAAAAGGTAAAAAACAACATGAGGTTTTAAATGTGAACCTAGTTGTTATTTATGAAAATTGAACATTTCGATATATTTTTGTCTGCCGTATATGTAAAAAAATTTGTTAACAACAATATACGTGAAAAAAATTGTAAGCACGCCAGAACTATAGAAACCGTTGAAAAATGTAGTGGGATTGTAAAAAATAAAATCATTTTTTAGCCAGTTCAATAAATCGTTTATCGTTTTATTAATGACTTTCCATTATCATATAAATGGTAGAAAAAACAATAGTAAAAAAAAAACGAAAATCGAAAAACTCTATTTCCATAAATACAAGACACAAAAATAAAAAGGCCACAATCGAGACACGAAAATAAAAGGGACCACAATCAAAAACACATTTTTCTTTGTTGCCAACTTATAAGTTCTCCCAATAACAGACAAAAAATAGAAATTTCGCCTTAATACGAGCTCACGGTCTATACGTTTGTGTGCTGCATTTTTCTAAGAAATCAATAAATGACAAGCCACGTACCTAAGGAAAAACTTGCATTTACGTTATAGTGGCTAGATGATGACGTTCTTGCACTAAGAAGACGAAAAAAATGAAAACAATTTCAGGAAATCAGGAAAAGTTCTAGAGTACTGCCTGCC
Organism: Chrysoperla carnea; assembly: GCF_905475395.1. Classification (NCBI taxonomy): domain Eukaryota; kingdom Metazoa; phylum Arthropoda; class Insecta; order Neuroptera; family Chrysopidae; genus Chrysoperla; species Chrysoperla carnea. The sequence goes on along the minus strand of NC_058337.1, from coordinate 56,474,702 downwards.
GTCTGGTTTTTATTACATAGTGCACATCGATGTATCTTCCTTCACTTTTTAATAACCTTGTACAGCAGATTGTTAAACATATGTTTTCATCAACCGTAGTAATAGTAAACCCAATTCCGTACAATCGTTCGTCTCCCATCTCACTTTTCAATGAACGTATGTGTATTTACTCTATACAATGTTGAAATGTGTAGAAAAACATTGTGGTATTTCAAATATATCCACATTCTATCACAATGGTTAAAGAGTCGTTGTCTCCTCGCGTCTCTCTACAACCAGCTGTAGTCTCATCTCATTCTATTTCACATGAACTATATACATGTGAGTATGTATTATTAAACCAAAACCAATTCAGTTCATACAATGCCACTCAATCCCAATTCAAAAACATTATATAAACTGTTATATAACATATAGATAAATATATCTAAAACAATATTCATGGAAGTTAGTACAATTCTGAAGGAAGTCCACTCTCCTAATATAAGTTAATTGTATCGGAAGTTAAAACTTAAGCGACTCTATGGCTAAACATTCAAGCCTTGAATGGCATTTAAAACAACAACGATTTAATATATGAAATTAGCTAGATGAGGCCTAAATGATTTATTTAATGCAATTAGCCTGAACAATATGTACGGAGTGTTTTCCGTCTAGTTTAAAGATCTTCTTAAAGATATTTGACCAGATCAGTGGTCAAGCAAGTTAAAAATGTAATTGTGAATGTGTATGTAGTTAAATTAATAAAGATTAACTAATAATGATGTGGGTGGTCTCTGTTATAAGGCGTATACGTCAGAGAAACGGGGGTTAAACTCCATTATTATTTATTTATTTAAATATCTTTGCCTGCAGTGGCCTAAGGTGTTATATATAAGCGGCAATGAATCAATAATTTATTTTGTCCTCAACAATTTCAAATAGGTATAATTTTTTATAATATATCACCTCCATTTTTTTGTAAACTTTCTGTATTTTAGTTTCACATTATAACGAGTTGGTGAATTTCAAATTTGTAGTTTTTTTATTTCTTTTCGCGTTAGAAGTTTGTTTATTTTTCCGAACGATGACTGAATATTTGTGATAAAAGTTTGTTTAAAAACGTGATTGTAGCCACGTCATTCATTGTTGCTGCCTAGAGAATTTGATTTAAAGGCATGCTTAAATGCTTTTGAAGCAAAAATATAGGCACACCTACTAAATTCAATGCATATTTATTTCAAACTAGATGAATTCTGGTATTAACACCGAATTTGATCGTCGTAATAAATTTTTTGAATATATTAAATAGAACAAATAATCAAGCAGATATGTAGAGATGATTCAATTATAGCAAACAAAAATATTTTTATATTATTTAAATGGTGCCTTAAATTGTTTTCGTTTTAACCATAATGCAACCAACATTAATTTTAATCTTATCTTACTTTAGGTTTTAGTAGCAACTCTGACTTATTAACATAAGATCAAAACTATATAAAAATTATGTACACTGGCAGAATACAAAATTTCAAAAAGTATATAATTTACTAAGAACAGACAATAGAATACAAGCGCGTAAATAACCTACTTTGAGGGGTGTTAAAACTAGTTTATATATCTAGTAAATAAAGATAAACCTCTCTGTAATAAAGGTATCAAATATACGATGCCTACATTCTACCCAAAACTCCCGTGACGTATTCATTCTCTTTAGCTCCCATCATTACACGTACTAGATACTCGTAGGTGTATAAAATATTAGATTCTGTGGCTGTTAGTAATATTATGATAATACTATCGCAGAATTTTATACTATAGTTGATTCATTTTACAGGCATAAATCATTGAAGCACGATGCCGAATTTTCCTAATCAACCTACGGATGTGTTTTAATAAAAACATAAAAACACATATGTGGGATACTACGTATGGCAACTGTTGAACAGCCAGGTTTCCGTATTTGGACTGTAAATGGTCTATTTTTTTTAGCTTTGGCCAAAATATGTATGGAAAATCTTTCCCTGGTAGTTTGGAACATAAAAGTTCACCGGCCAAAACTATTTTTACTTGTTGTCTGAGATGCCAAAAGTGAGAAAAATTACTTGCTAAACAAACAAATGAAATAGTTGTTATTGGAGCTACTTTGAAAGATGGGAAAATGCGACATGTTTAAACTAAACCATGCAACTTACTTTATGGGAAAAATGGTGAACATTTTCATTTGTTTAAACACGAATAAAATAAGGTATTTTTGCTTCTGGCAAGATTTTCGAAAGTATAATTTTCTGGTTTCTGATGTCTGGGCGTCAGTATAATCTTATACATATATATATATAGATATTTATGTCTTTGTATAAATGCTCACTTGAGTGTTTATCCCTGAGAATAAAAATGGAGTAAAGTTGCCGAACGGCTTTCTAAAGTAGATTTGAACAATAGTACTGGCTGTATTTCTCTACTGAATTTTTATTATTGATAGTTGAAGCTGATTAGTTGCCATTTGTATCATGTAAATAACTGTTCAAATGCCATGCAACTAGCTGTTTTGCAATCACGATGAGAAGGGGGGCTCAAGAAACAATTAACTCAGAGAGTAGTATTATGATATTTGTTTGGTATGTTTTAATTGTGTTGACTATGCCTTGTCATAATTTCTCATCGCTCCCGCTTGTAAAAGTCGATGAATTATATTACTATTTTTCGTGTTTGTATCTTTCTAAATGTTTATGCTTGGCTCTAGAATTTTTAACCCTTTGAATTTTTTTATTCATCTCGATAAAACGCTTCAACTATAGGCATAGAATGAATATGTTAGTTTATACGTTTTTAGTGCGGTTTACTATACTATATACGTGCTATTAATCTCAACACGATTACTATTTACCTATTTCTAGCGTAGAGCGTATCGCTACAGATACTAACTATGAGTTAGTTTAGTTGTTGGTGGTATCAAATAAGTACACATACAAATATATACATACATACCAACATACAAAACACAATTTATATTTAACAACATAAGGTATATAACATAGCATCATTGGTTTTTGGTGGTTAGTATCACAAAATTTTATTTCATATATTATGTTTTCAATCCTTTTTAAATTAAATCTACTTAATACACATAAAAAAAATATTTATACCACAAAAAATGTATAATCTAGTGTGAATTTTATTTCATAACACAAATAGTCACACTACTTTCGTGTATACGGTGCATAATGAACGGTGAAATTTGTGATAGTACCAGGATAATACTAAGAATGCCCAATTTTAATTTTGAGGTTCACACAAATAACTCCCCAGCATAAAAGTTCTAAAAAATTTAAAAGAATAAACACTCGACCGACTCGAAACGACTCGATCGAATATTATGGAATTCTTTTCGGATCTTATTGCCTTAAATACGCATTGATAGACACCTCAACGAAGTCGATATCATTTTTTGTTCACGAAAAAAAATCTATGGGCGTACGTACAAAGCCACACACACACACACACACACACACACACACACACACATACTTCTTCTCCAAATTAGTGTTTATGCCTTGTATTAACCATGAAACGTAAGGATAAGTTGAAAATTTCGATTTCGAAAATCAGACCCATTATAATAACTTCCTATAGTGGGTAAGTTAAAAATATTAAACCTTCGACTATTTATCAAATCAATCATTTTGAAAGCAAAATCATTTACATTCGAATTAAATTTGACTGACACGAGCAAAAATTTTCGTAGATAAGATAAAATCGTACTATGAAGAACCTTATATCGGAGGTTCGAAACTTTATTTTGAACCTACATTTTGCTATAGCCTTTACATTTATTTTTACATTCACAAGTAGCCTGTGTTATAATAATTTTTATTTAATCTGCGCCAACCGTTCGGTTATCTTTGGCATGTGATGAGAAATTAGCTCTCGTGTCATCCTCATGTATAAAATATTTCGTGTGTTAAATACTCTTTAACTTTATAAATCATCACCTCTACATAAACTTATATAAACTTACTTTTTAATGCACTAGCTAATACAGTTTGATTACGTGACTATTCGTTGTGTGCGTAGTCATAGTAAGGGAATAAAATCGATGCCAGCGCTTCCAGTGAAAAATTTTGGCGTTAAAGGAGGCGGTTATGATTAATTTGCAATTCTTTACATGTTAATATTATAAAAAATGTCAAATTAAAATTATTGTAAAACACTAATTATTAAAACTTAATGCATTAAAAATTGTGAAATTAAGAAATCAAATTGCACAAATATTATTTTGAAATGTAAATTATCATCATTATTTATTTAAAGTGAGACAATAATATTAAATTTTCAATGTAAATCATAAACGCAATCTATGCAATTATATATGCATCCATACAATTCTTCAATTAAAGTAGTGTATCGTTACCATGGAAACGCCTACAATAAAACTCACGCACGGTGCGAAGTAAAATATTAAAGCAAGGAAATAATCTAAATGATTAAACTCATTTTAATTTCAAATATCAACATATTTCTGTCACAAATCTTTTTAATTGACTGAGTACGACTTATATTACTAACGAAAGTACTGGACCAGGCCCTAAAATTTTCCTAAAGCTAGTTTTTTCTTTCTTACATCTTTACTCTCTTTTATAAATTCTCAAAATTTTTGAAGGACTCGAAAAAAATACATTTTAAAAACTGTGATATTTAAAAAAATATATTTTTGAAACAAAATCGGGTCTTATCGATTCGTTTGTGACATGGTAGTGCCTAAACGGATGAATCATTTTGAATTTTTTTTGGATAGAGAATTTTCTTAGTTATGTTTCAAGAAAAACTTATCTGGCGTTAGATTACCTCTTTTCTATTTGTGATCAGATGATTTATGATCAGACCTCTCGATCAAATGACCTTTGAAACTAACAAAATATCAAAATTAATTCAGTCATTTAGGAGCTACGATGCCACAGACAGACACACAGTAACCTAGAGAAAGTTAATTTATGATACCCTATCTTTAAGTCGAGGAAAAAATACTTATTGAAAAAGTTTATTTAAAAAAATAATTATTCTCACGTTTGACTACAAATAAATAGTTCGATCCTTACCAATATATTTTATATAAAAAGTCAAGTGCATAAAAATGTCTGGCTAAAACGTATTAAAAGAAAAAAATCGTCAATAAAGATTAGAATATAACGTTTTAATGGTAATTGATTTGTATAACGCGACAGTTGGATGACGACAACACGTCAGGTGGTAGGGGAGATACCAAACAAAACGTAATAAAAAAACTGAATATGCCATTTAATCATCAATTTTTTTTCACCATATTCTTACTTTAAACATATTTAGTTTGCATAATAAATACAAGAAGTTAAAAAAAATACAAGTCGTCTTCTTGCTTTCGTACTTCTGTATACATACTACAAGCATGATTTATCGCAAATTAATATGTATTTCAATAGAATCAATCTTCAAGTTTCAACCGTTTCTCTTCGTCATACCAATTTTTGTTAACAAATATTCCGATTTGGGCAAATACAGTGAAAAAATGATAAAAGAAAACGAAAAAAAAACGGAATCAAACTCTAAATCTTACAATTCCAAGACCAAAACTGATTTATTGTTTTCGAAGTATAATACGCATGTGCAAAGTACATTCAAAATCAGATTTTCCTTTAAAAGTATCTAGCCGTCAGGAGAAAAATATGAATGTCTCAATCTCATTACCGTTTCGATGTAATATCCAATATGATATTAAAATAGTTTTATATCATTTTGAATGCACCAGTAATATCTTACAAAAAAAAATAATTTTTTTTTCATTTAAAATTGTTATGATCAGTAAAACCATCATTACAGGCTGAGTTTTTTAATCTTAATCATCCGCTGGTTATAGGCTGTGTGACGTCACGTGAAATTGAAGATATCGCTCTTTAGCGGACATAAAGTCAGGAACTAGTAAAAAAAAAACTATTCCAAAACAAATGAATATGTACTAAAAAGTAAAAAATAATGAAGTTACAATTATTGTAATTTTTGGAGTCGTTGTGAGCCAAGTTAATGAAGCAAACTGCAATAATTGTAACTACATTATTTTTTACTTTTTAGTGAATATTCCTTGTTTTGGAATAGTTTGTTTTTTGAAGTCGTTTTTTTGTGTTAAAAGTTTTTATTAGTTCATGGCTTTATGTTCTCTAGAAAGCGTCATATTCAATTTCACGTGACGCCACACAGCCTATAAACAGCGGATGGTCAAAATGCTTTTAGCGATGCTGTGATTTTACTGTGATCACAACAATTTTAAATGAATATATTTTCTTGTTTTGATACTTTTAAGAGTCTAATTTTGTTAGAGAGTCGGGGATTTAATTTCGAACTTTATTTTATCTGTTATGGGATCTTATACTATTTGAAAAACAAATTTTTCTTGAGCAAAAAATCAATTCTGTATATGGAGGTTGTGTGACGTGAATATTTAACAATTTTTTTTAAACTAACCATTAGCGAATCAACTTGTTATTGTTTCAAATGTTATTTATAAGGTAAAATGTAGGTACTATCTGTCTGTTTTCCTTCAAACCAATATGTCTGTCTATCAGTGTGTCTTGCCAGTCTGTTTTATGATATTCTACATTGAATTGTTGACGAACAAACCTGATGGTTAGTAGAAGAATATGGTTAGGATATACTATACGAAAGCAGAAAATATACATCACCACGTTTGTGGTTCATTTGCAAACCAAATTGAAATTTTGAATTTTAAATTCGTGTCAAAGATTTAAAACATTACTTATAAAAGATGCGGATATACCACCATTATATATGGATATTTTTTATTTAATACAAGTGACTTTAAAGTCGTTACAATATAAATACTTTTTTTTCTTTTTTTATATTAGTTTTTAATCAAATTAATGGTTTGAAACTTTCAGAAAAATAGTTTTGAAGGTTTATATTATGTTTCGAATCCATATAAATTTGCGATAGAAAAATATTTTATTTTCACCGAAAATTTGGGTTTGTGGTATCACTTCACTTTGAAGTGATTGATCTCAGATCTAAGAAGTTTTTTCTAACAAAACTTTTTAGTTAAGTCTGTTTTAAAGACTGTTTGAGTTCACTGGTTAGTTTAACCGTACTGACACTTAGAAAAGGCAGATTGAAGAAAATAAGAAATATACCTACTGTCATTTGTTTTTTTAAATGTTTTTTGTATTAACTCTTCGATTAAGTTAAGTCTTTACTGATGAAAAAAAAAATCATATAATTAAAAACCATGGTTCCTGAAATTTAGTATGGTTATATATCTATAACTATCAGTTGACTTATCATCCAATACTCCAGCCACATTTTTATATGCTGTATATATTTAATATATCAAGATATACTAAGTTCAGTCCAAAGTTTGTAACGCTTAAAATATTGATGCTACGCAATGCTTAAAAATATTGATGTTATAACATTCATAAAATCACCTAATTAGCCCGTTTCCGGTTTTCCGCCTGTCTGTCTTGTCATCTGTCCGCCTATAAACACGATAAGTCGAAAACTAAAAGATAAATCAAGCTGAAATATTTAAATCATGCTAAGGCCGTAGAGAGTGAGATCGAGTTTGTAAATATGCAACATTAGTCCATTGGGTTTTGGTTCCGTAGGACCCATTCGTTAAACGTTCGAGAATCAAAGTCTAAATATTAAAAATGTTTCTTATAAAAAAATAAACAACTTTTGTTTGAAACATTTTTTCGTAAACATCATTGTTGATTCGTGAGGACGAAAATTAGGACAAGACTTTGGAGTCAATTTCTTCAAATCTATAATAGATAGGAAGTTGAAGATATGCAGGTAGCTTCAACTAGTGGTCTTGTGAAACATTCTCGAAAAACGAAAAAAAATGCTGGAAAATACTTTCGAAAATTTTCGAAATCTTCCAAAATCAAGTAAATAACTGATATTCAACGCTTTCTACACAGGTTATTTCAACAATTAACTCAATCAATTGCTAATTTCATTTTCATACACTTCTTTAATTACATTTTCATACAAAATAGCACAGATATAAATGTATAGCAAATAAATTCATCCTGTAAGAAATATTTCTTAATATAGTGCACCGTACATCGTGAAGTTGCTGTTACGCCTTACATACATGGGAACTAAGAAATGTGTGTGCATACGGGGGTGAAAAATTAAAGGGTAAAAGATGTAGATATTTTAGAGCATTGCGAAAATGATTAAATGTATAACATATATTGCTGTTAAAAGTCAGTCGCATGATATATATTCATTTGAAACAATATGGTTTTAGATTACACCATCTTGATCTTCGTCTTTCGCCTTCTAAAGGCATATCTCGCCGTATAACTTAAGTGTGAAAAGTGTTCGTTACATACGCATGTATATCTTTTATTATATACAAATGATGATGAGACTTTGAATGTAAGGGGGGCTTTTTAGAGGAGCTGCGGTTTGAGGGTATATTATTAATAAAGGTTATGTATATATTTGTGTTTAAATATATGTATGGATAAAAACCTTCTTATTTGAATAAAATGAATTTTGATGAAGAATAGGCCGCTAATTGGCCTCTATATTACTAAAGTTTTTGAATAATGAATATTATTTAAAACATTTTGGTTGTTTTACAAGTGTTTATCAAATACACAAATTTTATTGAATTCCTTTGTTATATAATCATTTTTTTCATTAGCTGTGATAGTAAGGTCACATAATATTCCACTGGCTGTTAAAACGATACTATCTCAACATTTTAACTTTTATTGTATCTCAGTTTTTATTAGTGAATAATTAATTATTTTTTTAGAGAGAATAAACTTATATTACGCAGTCTTTAACCAATGTATCGTAAGCTGACAAAGTACTTACGCTTCACAAGGTTAAAAAACAAGGTTATTAATTTTTTAATCAGTTTTGGTTTTGTTCGAAAGATTATTTAATAACCTAATAAAATAGATAGCGATACACTTTAACCGTTTGTCTACTTAGACTTAAGTTGCGGGCTGGAATCCAGGAAGCGGCAGAGTGAGAAATTATAGTTAATGGGTCGGTACAATTGATGTCGGCGCTTGGATAATAATGAAGTAACTGACTCCACCCACATCATAAAAAGTAATTGTATTTATGGATGTAGTTTATTAAATAAAGATTAACAAATAATGATGTGGGTGGCCTCTATTATAGACGTATATGTCAGAGAAACGGAGGTTAAACTCCATTTTTATTCTTATTTATATAATAAAATTATGAGCAACAACTTGTCATCATAATAAAGTTTTGCGTAATTTGCTAAAGATCACAAAATAGAATTTTCGAACTCGTACACAAATATATGCATAAGAATACGCAAGGAGATTGATGAGAGTAGTAAGTTTGTTAGGCTACACTTAAATCGCAAATAAATCCACCAACCCCTATATATGCGGGGAGTCGTCCTATTAGCTCCGTTGGTTTAGGCGTAACCAATTCCGTCCTCGGTATGCTTAGGGTAGTGGGTTCGATTCCCGCCGTCGCAACAAAATTAATTTAATTAATAGTTGTGGTGGGCTCTCAGCCTCTGAAATTGAGGAGCTGATAAATGAAATTATCAGCGGAAAGGTGGTAAAAAACATATATGGTATCACAATGGGCTCTATAGCCTAAGTGCGATGCGATATATATATGCGATGCATATTTCATGCCACCTAGTTTTTTTACACAGCGAACATTCAATCCAGTCTTCTTATTTTCCAACATTAATTGTTTCAACACTAGTTTCAACACAAAAACAGTTGAAAGTGTTATTTACCATTTAAAAAGGCTTCAAGTTTATATCAATTAAGTCATGAAAAATAAAAATAGATTTTAAATAGGTCGTAAAAGGATGGAGTATATTTTACAAACATAAATGCATTTCATTTTAAACATTTGATAGACATTTTGTTAATCTTTTAATAACTTCAACCTTTTGGATATTTACTTTAATTAAACCAAAATATTTATACAAGTTCTAGGTAAAGCCTATATGTGTATAACACTGGGCTTGGACAGGAAAATTATGTATATCTTTGTACTGCTGCAGGTTTTTAAATATCCATGTATTATAATCAGTATTCCATACGACAATTTTATGCTTAATTTTTACATAGTTATAAGTATTTTTACAAAGTAAAAATACATATTTCTTATGATACACTTCAATACATAGTATAAAACAAAGTCGCTTTCTCTGTCCCTATGTCCCTATGTCCCTTTGTATGCTTAAATCTTTGAAACTACGCAACGGATTTTGATGCGGTTTTTTTTAATAGATAGAGTGATTCAAGAGGAAGGTTTTTATGTATAATACATCCATAGTAGAGTAAGGGGTTGAAATAGGGGTTGAAAAGGATATGCTTCAAAAACTAAAAAAGTTGTGCATCGATTAAGCTCAAATATTGACACGATATACAACCAGCTTCAAAGATCTATTGTTTTTATCTACTTTTAACCTTCGGAGGGTAGAAAGGTGTAGCGAGAAAGTGGGAAGGAATTATCGAATATTTACAAATATACCTAAGTGGCGTATCAAATAAAAGAGCATGACGTGTACATTACAAAACTGTTATCCCACGCAAGGAAATGTGGAGGGACCTAGCAAAGCGGGTAGTTCACAGCTAGTAACTGTATAAATTGCAAGTTATCTTATCGAAAGACTTTCTTGTTTCCTGCGTAGACAATAAGCTTTTTTCCTAAATTTGAAAAATTGGTTTATATGTTACATTATAGTATCTGATTTACACCAAAATAGAATTATTTAAAAAAAAAATAAAAATAAATAAAAAAAACCATTTATCTTATGTATTTTGCATTATAAAAAAAACCAATTCAAATTTAGTTCTAAAACATATTGAAAACAATTGATACTACTCGATCACTGAAGTTAAGCAACACTTAATTCACACTTAACAAGCACACTTAACTCTAGAATGAGTTAACGTTTGAACACACTGTGTGTTGTTGCTGTTTTTTATTATTTATAATAGTTTTTTATGAACAAGATAATTATTTCAATTAAAAATTTATGCAATTTTAATTTTTTATACTATAAAAATTAAAAGGAAAAAATTAAAAAAAAAAAACAGTTATTTCAAAGCTTAAGTTTTCCCTTCTGTCGACAGTCCCCATGACTGACTATTTTTAGCTTCTCAATAGAGGAAGTTACTGTAATGGGTCTGATTTTCGAAATCGAAATTTTCAACATATCTTTACGCTTCATGGTTAGGACAAAGCATTAACACTAATTTAGAGAAGAAGTATGTGTGTGTGTGTGTGTGTGTGCTTGCGTGCATACACACATTTAGGGGTAGACATTTTAAGGTCGATATCGCGCGAACAAGAAATGATATCGACTTCTTTGAGGTGTCGATCGACGCGTATTAAAGGCAATATGATCCGAAATGAATTTTATAATATTCGGTGGAGCGGTTTCTATTAGGTCGAGTTTTTCTTAAACTTTATCCTGATAGATATAGCGCGAACAAAAAATGATATCGACTTCTTTGAGGTGTCGATCAATGCTTATTAAAGGCAATATGATCCGAAAAAAAATTCATAACAATCGATCGAATCGTTTAAGTCTACCGAGTATTTGTTTTTTCAAATTTTTTAAAACTTTCTATTTTGCTGCTTCTATCCACAGCTTGTTCTTTTTTTTTTACATTTTGCGTCGACCAACATTTCGAATCTAATTCGAATAATATATTACCTAAATGACCTTAGTAGACTTCCCTTTGTTCAATAAATCTAGTCTGTTAAATTGATCACTCCTATTGAAGATATTTTTTAAAGTGTGTGTATTTTAATATATCTTTATACTTAAAAAAATGGTAAAAAAAAAATGATCGTTTTTGTCTCAACAAAACAATGTAATCCTAAAATTAACTTAAGTATCTGTGGGATTAACTTGAGTATTAGATGTGTGTTGACTAATATTATAAGGTCGCAATAGTCATTTCAGAAATTTTTTTACGAAATAATATAATAGTTGTTCATACGATTATGGTATTTGAGACCAAAACTGTCTGACAAAAAAAGACAAAAAAACAGATATTCAGCAAAAAAAAGTGCATATTTACTTGAGAAAGTGAACTTCGATGGGCGAAATTAAAAGAATGTTGAAAATAGAGATTTGTTGTTGATGATTTAGTTGCGCGCTGTTTCAAGTTTTTAAATGCAGTGAAGGATCTATTAACCTAAATTTTAAAACGTGTTTCTGACTCAATATTTTATTTTTTCATAATGTTTTGCTTGGAAAATATTCCATGATGCATGTGTGAACAAACGATAAACGATAGGAAAGGCTAATGTATTTCTGAATACAACACACTGCCATAACATTGAAACCCAATCACGTAGAAAACATACATAATATGTTTACATACGAACCTTATACAACAACGATATATTTCATCGATAAAACATATGAGTTAAAAAGAGAGATATGTATTGTGTATTATACACATAGACGACGGCATGCTACATGTATTGTTATATTTTACATACATCAATGTACAATGTATAAAAAGATGTATGTGAATTATTATCTGCCTATCACTTTGCTTACCAATTTTTATTCGTCTATAAAACACACACATCGATTTTTATACATTGTTTCACATCAGATCAGTACCGAATGTTCGAAAAATAAATAACAGAGAGCCGTCGTAAGGAATAAATATCTTTAAATTTCGGAATCCAGAGAAAGTCAATGAGTGGATAGAGAAATCGATTTACAAACTCTGATATTATAGTGACCTTGGTTCGAAGCCGATTAGGTGCACGGTTTTTTTTTATTAATTAATTTATTTTTTTCCCTACACATTAGAAAATCTAATGAAAGAGGAAAAAGGTGAAAAGGTGAAAAAAAACGATCAAGAGATGAAGACAGTCCACCGAGTACTGAAAATCCAAGAAATAATGAGTATAAACGTAAACGTACGTAGTATTAGAAAAGGAATTTTCCAAAAGGACTATCTACCAGTTAAAACTCGATTACAACTATTCAATACCATTATTAATCCAATTATCACGTATGGAAAAGAAATATGGGGTACCCTAGTACCTGAAAAACATAAAGACACAATTAAAAGATCTTTCTGCAAAGAAATCTTACAGTTGCGAAAATCGACTCCAAACTGTGCTACAGACATAGAACTTGGCAATATTCAGACAAGAGGTAAAATTGAAATGTTATACCTTAACTTTTTTGTAAAACTATGGCATGATAGTCGAAGAAAGTTGCAAACCGTTTGCCTTTTTTTCCAACAGGAAAAATTGGATAATAACTCATGGGCCAAAATAATTCTTAGTGGTATAGAAGAACTTAACATCAAACTTAGAATCAAAGACAATTATCCATAATGCAGTCAAAAATAGATTAATCCAACTAAATATGTGTAAAATTATGGAGTTGAAAACGTTTACTTTCTATAAAAATTTATATCACTATGATACTGGGGCGTATTATCTGCATCATCTTAGTAAAGAGAGAAGACCTCTATCATGTGCAAGATTGTACATGGATTAGAGAGATTCCAAACCATCAACTATCAGCGGCAAATAAGTGTGTTTTATGCGATGGACCTGAAGACGCTGCAGAATATTTCTTCATCGATTGTGACGGATTTTTAACACTAAAGATCTTAACACTCTTAATGAACTAAGCCGGTTTATTAAAGAGTTTCTACTAGCGAGGAAAAATAAAATGTAACTTGATACCACGATGCCTTCTTCTTACATTCAAAAATGTTATTAAAGTAGATAAAACAACACACAATGTAAAAATTATTATATAGATTGATTTAATGTCAAATAAAATATACTATTATTATAAAAATATAATTTAACGTAGAACAAGAAATGTTATTTTCTTTAAAAATTGCACTAGAAAAAAATTTTTTAAGATATTTTCAATAATTACAGATAAAACCCATCAAAAATAATCTCTTTTCAAAGAAGTATCAGCACCTATTTTGAAACATTGTGTGTTCGATAAAAGCAGTCGTTATGCTCCTTGTATTACTGCAGTTCATGAGCTTTTCTCATTTTTATTATAGATTATGAAATTCACACAACATTTAAAAAACGATTTGAAATGACAATTTTATTTTACTACCTTTGTACAGTAGGGTAGAGGAAGAATTGCTGCTTAAATAATAAATATTCGATTTCATATCCACCACTGAGTTTAAAATATCGACTAGCTATTGTTTTTATGAACATCCCTGCCTATATGTGTTCATAAAGTGAAAACGTGTGAAAATATATTTTAAATACATGTATATAGTAATGAAAATGGATTTTAGGAGGTAATCTTTAAATTAATACGACAAGTTTTAGTAAAGGCGAGTTATTGTAATGAGGTCGAAAATCCAAATCGAAATTTCCAACAAATCTTCCGTTTTATAATTAAAATATCTCTTTCACGTAGGCGCTTGTTTTTTCTTAATTTCGCCCCAAAAACATGTTTAGAGCTAGGAGTAGTTAAGTCAAGCTTTACCGTGAAAAAAATCACAAGCATAGACAGTACTTATGATCTTGCATATTTATTAATGCTTAATAATAAGTAAGCTAGCAATGCATTGCTAGCTTACTTATTTGAGTTGGCGGTTAGTATAGCTACTTACTTGCGTTGCGTTGGTGGAAAGTCAAATAAGGTACGCATTATACATAGAAGCAGTTCTATAATTGACTGCAGAACTCGTCCGTTCCTGAATAAGCTAACAAAGACACACGAAAAAGCTCTTCACAGAATCAGTTAATAAAAAATAAAGAAATTTATCCAATGACAGAGCACTTAGAAATAGAAGGTGGGGTTTAATAAAAATTTTAAAAGTGAGATAAATAATTTTATTATTGAAATTAATATGAGCATTTTGGTGGGCTGTGTTATGCGATATTAATTATGCAAGTGTCTCACCCCTACACCAGCAAATATGTACAGCGTTGCTGGATACTAAATCTGCAAAAGAATTCGAAGTGAATTACATAAATGCTGTACAAAAATTATTTATAATCACGTTGGATTTCGGAAATTTACGGGAAACTTTTTTTAGCTTCCGTTACCGCTCCTTTTGTACGGTACTCTGTTTTCCGTTATTTATAAGGTTTTAATCTATGGAAGAAAGCTGTACAAAAAAGTACACGAGATTTTTAAAATTCGTTGAAAACCAATTAATTACTTTATCAGTTTTCTTTCTACAACATATATGAAATGTCAATTGAAAAAGCTTTCGATCCAAATTTCCCTTCTTTTCATCATTACAAGAAAGAAATACGAGTAGTATTTCAAATATTATCACAGCTTATTACACAAGACATCATTTTCAATTATTATTATTATTGTTATTATTATTATAGTTTTTATTGTGATATTTTCTTTTGTTTTCCAAGGGAAAGAAAAAAATAAAAAAAAGCATTATTTTTAATGCCAAAATGATTCATGAATAGAAATGTTAAATCTATATAAAATTTGTGTTAACGACGAAAAACACTTATTTTTTAAAGTCAAATAAATGATTACTTTGGACATTTCTAGAAAAATTTATTTCAATAGTGTTACAAATAAGACTACTGAGCAAAGTAAATGCATTGAAAGCGTCAATAATAAGTTTGAACTGACTTAAGCTACTTTTACACGATTTTCTTACGATTTTCAAATATGTAACATTAAATGAAAATCTATGATCAGAAGTATGTAACGCACTTTTTTCATAATTTCCTTATATTTAAAATATACAGCGGCAAATTTCATAACAAGTATATTTCAATTTCCAATTTTAACTGCGAAAAATCTCCTAAGGTGGTATTTTAAGAAACCAAGAAAACGAAGTGGTATCTTTAACAATTTAACACAAGAATCGTTTATTGTATTAATGTCTGTTTGCAGGAAGAGATTTCTAATTTTGTAATATGTTTAGAAAATAATTTTTTCGAAGGTATCACTAATTTACTTAACATGTTAAGACTATCGCGTCTCGAATTTATTCGTTTACGTTTATTTTTTTTTTTGAATTATAACGTGCTTTTCTTATAAAAATACAATCTCTTTTTTATAGGAGCATTTATTTTCTCTACCGAAGGTCAATACAAATGAAAGTTTATCTTATTTGACAGAATATTTTATCTCCATTTATGTAAACAAATCTATTTATACTTGTTTTATTGTAAATAAGTAAATAAGTGGTGTAATAAAATGTAAAATTTTACAACAAATAATGTCGAGTGGAATGAAAAAAACAATTTATTTTATTTACAAAAACATTCAATGAATAATAAATACATGAAAAACAATTGTCAAACAACACCTTCTTAATAATGTACTTATCTTTTGTTTGTTTATTTGTTTGAGTAAAAACATGTTAAAATATTCTTATCATTCATCACATATACTTATTTAAAGGTTATTCCACTGAGAGAAGGAATATATTGGCCATTTCATTTGCAAAATTGCGTAATTCATATCTTAATATCATTTCTGAAAGGGTTTATTTTCCAAAAGCCATCCAAGAAAATCCTTATTCGTTTTGCAGTAAAAACAGTTTGGTATGACACCGCTATGAAATTATGAACTAATAATAGCAGTTTTGGAACAAAGTCAGATACCCATAGGTATTGCTATTTGCCTTATTTTTTAGTAATGTATTACTGAAGCCAGTTTATATTAGTGTTTTTTTTAAACTTTTGAAGTAAAAATTATTAGTTTCAGTTTTATTCTCTTCTTTCATTTAAGAATGATTATTTTTCGTTGAATTACTCAAACGTTGTTAATTTATTAAATAGTGTCTATTATTTAATACATAATTTACATAGACAGGTACTATGTTCCTGTCGGGTATCTCACGTTATCCCATTATACCTTTTTTTATAATTTTCTGGTGAAAACCAGAGAGAAAATCTGAATTTTTGAAAAATCTTAACTATAAAACATCCTTCACATATGCGCAAAGTAGCACAAATTCGGTTGAGTCTCACCTGTCCTCACCTTACTTTGTTCGAACAGTTTTTCATACCTGAGTCAAAGGCAACACCACTTCAATGTCAGCCATAGCAAAGAGATACTTGCGAAGTAGAACGAGAGTCGGGGCCCACAGGTTTACTGAACAAAGAAGTACTTGAACCAAATGATGACAATAAATGAACGAAATATAACCTCCCTATCAACCCTATCAATGTGAACAATTTTCAAAGTTTTTATGTTGTATCTTTCACTTCGATTTTATGGAATGAAGAAAACACCACACGTATATGGACGTAGACAAATAAGTGAATGAGGATCGGATACATCTTCTACATTTTAGCATATAACCTACAAACAATACAAATATTTTTGTGTATTTTAAGTATTTTTGGTGGCACTCTTGATAAAATTAACGAAAATAAGCGATATAGAAATATTAACCCATACAAAATTATATGCGGAAAATGTCAATTTCAAGGGTTCACTATGTCTTTAACATACTTTCTGGAATTCGATTCGCCAGATTTTTACATTTAAAGATTCTTAAAGAAGAAAATCTGGAAGGATTATCATTCTTTTTCGTAATTTAATTTTATTGTCAAAACTGCTACCAATTGCAATGACAAAAATTATTATTATACTGACTAAGAGTACTTACGCATTTTGTGATACCTACGCTTTTGTTTATCTTAATATTGCTGGAATTTAAAAGTTTAAAAAACAAGAATCTCTTGCTCTTATTGCCGTAGAAATGTAGCGGGACTAAAATTCGGTATTCATTATTATGATTTTTTTTTTAAATAAATTTAATTTGACATTTACTATTTTAAATTTTTACCGAAATCTTTAATTTATGGTTCAAAATGATGATCATGACTCTGCTCCATCTGTGGTCATTTTTTTGAACCATAAATTATAGATTTCTGTAAAAATTTAAAATAGTAAATGTCACAATTCAAGGCTACCTTTTGTGAAATACTCAATGAACTATGACTACTTTACAATTTAAAAAATTGTAAACTGTACATATCTTTTAGTGTTATGGAACGTTCATAAGTGAGATCAAAAGTGGTGGACGCAAAGCGGTGATTTTTACTTTTAAGCCCAGTGAAGCGTGCGAGTATCAAGCTAATACAGAATAAATCATTATCCCCTTAATTTGACAGCTATTTTGATTTTATTTCGTTCATCTTCTGCTGGAGCAAAATCAAAATTTTTCAATCTATATTGCATTGGAACAAAATAGTGGTTCTATCTTCACTTCAAAACCATCTATGGGTTAAAATATACAAAATAATAAAATATTAACTTAAGATTTCTTTCATTGTGAAAATCTTCTTCTATATCGTACATTTTAAAATGTCAGAGGTAATTCTTTCTTATTATTTTATAATGAAAAGACACAATAAAAACATTTGTTTATTATTTATGACAATTATTGTACTCCAATTAAAATGTAATAATTTATGTGTTATCATGCATCTGTGTATCTTTGTCTTTATGAGCAAAAAAGACACAAAATATACGGGAGAGTGTTAAACCCTAGATCAAAATTTACACTTATTTGTTGTTTATGCTTATTTATTAAAATAATATTACAATGGAAATTGTTTCTGTTTATGGAATCATTATTTCTACAGTCTTTGTATTCTACCGATGCAAAACTACTGTTAAAAATTAATAACAAAGAACAAAATAATTTTCACCTCAATAGCTGTGTATCAACTGCGTTCATTAGCAAAAGGTCCAAGATGTATTACGGTTAGTTTAGTCAAACTTAATTTTCTCCCCAACGTTATGTTGAAATCTGAAACATTTCATATCAATTTATCCATCAATGTCATTTAAAACACTAAACATAATAATTTACTAGTAAATAATATTTATAGAGTGATTGTCTCATGCATAGCATTATATTTCAAGAAACTATAGGCTGATGGATACATTGTTTCCAAGGCACAACACTTTTCACGTTATTATGTATAACTTTGTTTATGAAAAACGGATATACAAAAACACAAACGAACATAATTAACTTTAATATTGTTATTTGTTATTTTTTGTAAATATGATACGATGTTTTTAATTGTATGTTTTTTCTTTGTTTTGTTTTACGTAAGATATTCTCCAATTATTTCATCAATTTAGCCAAGTCAATTTATGTCAGTTGTCTGTTTTTTTTTTACAGTTTTTACTCTTCCATAAGGAGTTTCTATAAGAACAATAGTATGTAGCCTTATGGTTAAATTATAACTTCTCAGTGTAGGCAAAATTATTGCAATGAATCAAAAAATCCGAAATCTCATCCCAAAGTTGGCCGTTTCATATTGAAATAAAGTAAAAATACTTTAAAACAATTTCCTTATGATTGGAACAAGTACAGCAAAATATTTGTATTTACAAAAGAATAGGATTTAATTTAAAATATGAATTCATAGATACAAAATCACTGAGGTTCAATAGACTAAATCATTATTTCTATGAAAGAGATTGATTTTAGTTTTTTAGTTTAAAGTCATGTATTTTATTGATGGAAAATAAAATCGTACTTAGTTGGAATATATAATCGTATAAATAAAGCGAGTTGATCAATGAAAAGAAAATTTCTTTGCGTTTGCTTTAAATAGAGGATTTGGTTATTATGATCGCATATCTATCATGTCTTGCCAATATGTGATTGAGCCAACTACATGAAGATTGTTGTTTCTAAATTACAGAAAGTTTGAAATAACCTTTTTATAATATAAACCAAATTTTTTGGTTTATATTTTATAAACTAAATCGTTAGCCCAGTTGGTTAAGCTGTAGAATTAAGACACTTAAATCAATAGTTATCCATACATATGTTGCTGGTTCAAATCCAACTCGAAGAAATATACTTTTTTTAAATAAACCTATAAGAAGGTATCAACCTTTTATTTTTTTACCTGCTCATGTAGTTGTGACAATCACATAGGTATTTTATTATAATATTTAAAAGTGGTAGAATTATATCAAAAAAAGATTGTTTAAAACTATGTTGCATTTCAAAACAACAATATTTGAAATTTGTTAGACAGTATATTACTTTCATACAAACATCTCATGCGTTTTTGCCAATTTCACCACTCAACCCCCTACGACAGTTGTATCACATTCGTGGCACCATTCGCCATATTTGATCTCGCGATAAGGTTGAGACAACCTCATATCGGTTGATATTAAGTCTTTTTTCTTTCAGTGTAAAAAGATATAATTCAATAAAATATATTCAATAATATATAACTCCAAAATATTTGACGCATGTACAGACCGCGCGAGCAAATATCTCATCACGGGACTGAAGGGTATAGAACGGTAGACTGCAGCTGACGGGTTTTTGACAGGTTTTACCAGTGATAAATACACTTCTAAGAATTAATGTATGACTTTGTTGTTCTTAGTCTAACCACTCATTTCCGATAACGTTCAAGTTATTTATTTCAAAGCGCACGAAAAATTTCAACAATCGAAACAATTAACAATTTTTTTATTTTTTTATTCTACCGTTAATAAACCTGAATACCTAGGACTAAAAACTGTAATGCTTTGTTATACAATTACCATCCTGTTAAAATTACAACAAAACATCAATATTATATAACGAAATATTCGTTTATTAAAAAAGTATAATAATTTGTTTATATATACCTTCAATTTAAATCAGACGAAATTAATACACAAAAATATGTAAACATTGTCATCGAAATGTGAAAAGACTTAAATTTAGACATTTAGAAGGGTGTATATTATTAAAATAAATTAAGGTCTCATGTTTATTTTGTTGAAAGAGTGAACTCATATCAATGAACATATACACCAACCTACTCCAAACAATAATATTATCTTTGTTCTTGTACTTTTGTACGAAGACTATATTGTCAACTATATCATCTCCAAAATGTATACATTTTTCCAGGTATATATTGTTGTTGTTTTGGTAGTATTCTATGTGTATGGATTATATCAAATGATAAAGGATGTTCCTCTTTTCGTATATCTCGTATCAGCCGTAAAATTTTGCCTATTTCAGTTGGCTCCATGGTTTGGTTTTGATGGTAAAATATATGACCAAACATTATTTACAATAGCGGTAGAAGAAGATTTGGACCTAGAAAAAACATATTACAAAAAATCGTTCTGATCTTACAAAACACATACTATTACAAAACACATAGAAGAGCGAATATATATCGTATGGGTAATTATTTGTCCGGAGATGGAAATATTACCCCACTTCTTGTAGCGATTGTCCTCCGGATATTTTGACCATCTCGAAAATTCGAAATAAAAAATCTTACTATACACGAAAGTATTTTAGGGTAAATGTTTGATACTAATACGAGATAGACGGAAGCTTTTATTAAAAGAGATAACGTTTATAAAAATCTTAAAAGCCTTAATGGAACTATCGCCTCTAACTGTAAGTATCTTTTACTGTAGGCGAAGCACTTCTATTAGTGTATTTACTTTCTTCTAAACCAAATTCATTTTCTAAAAATATTAGATAAAAACTTCTTTTTCATTAAGTACATAATTTTAATCTAAAGTGTTCTTCTGTCTCTTATCATTAACCCTTTGAAATTAATCTTGAAGTTCAAGGTCCGATTAAAAGTATCTCATAGATGTCTCTTTGAGTCCATCACTTTTACTTTCGTAATTTTTTCTATATTTTAACCAATTATGTGGGGAAATTTTTCCCCAGTATTTATGAAAATGGGCCACCGTGCATATATAAGCATAAGCACCCTGTTTGCTGCACGGTTTCATTTTTTTAAATATTTATTCATTTTCATATCGAAAAAGAATAATGTAAAATAAAAAGAATCCTGGCAAGTAATATATTTTTACTTTGATGATTAATGTGTTAAAATCGTGATCTATTTCTTTTACGTCTTATTTACTTTCTAAACGATAGCTCTTACACCAAGAATTCACAGATATTTTTGTTAATTATTTCAGTTTTGACCATCCGGGTTTGAATGATGACAAGTTCAACCTTTTTATCAAACATTGTGCACGAAAGTCATCATCATTCCAAATGTATAAAACACGACACAATAACCTCACTTCTATCCCTTCCACTATTCAATATAAGATATATTCTCATGTAAAGAGCAAGCACACTATTCTTTCTATTGTTAGTATAAAGTTGACTACACACACTCCTCCAGTGTATGTTAGGTATGTATGGATGGACGTTAGACTACTAAGCTCCATCTTTACTCCGTATCTATCTTTTATTGTTATAGTAACAACACTGTACTAAACAAAGCACTATATTATGGTGTACACTATACAACACACTAATATACTTAAAATTTTCGTTATATATAGTGTGTTGTATACGATTTTCTTGTTGTGTTGTTGTTCACAAATGTTATATCATTCATTTTCTTTATATTCTGTGTATTGCACATTTATGTGTTCTGTGTACAGAGTGTTTCCGGAATCGACCTTACTACATACAGAAGTTATAATTAGGTAACGATTTATCCCCTTCATGGGTACACCATTCTTAAATTTATGAATTTTACTGCATTGGGTCAGGTGAGGTTAGAAATGAAAGGTGAATTTGGCAGTACCTATACTCATTCAAAAGCCTAAATCCCATTGAGTGGTCCGTTTTAGACTCTTAGGCCATTGCTATGAAGCATTTCCAATTTTTAACGAAAATTATTATTTTTTTCATTCTATTTTTATCGCTTCTCCAGATCATTAAGCTAGCCCTGCATTATTGTATGTTTTCCAATGAGATTAATAAACCTTGAAACTTATATTACACAACTTGTTGTGCATGAGATTGAACTTTTTTAAAAGAGTATTTTATGGCAATTTTTTCATTTATGATATCAGGTATTTTATTTATAAATGAATAGCTTTGCTGGGAATCGAGATATAATTAAAATTGGTAAGATCATTAGTCAATATTACATACAATTTTAAACAATGTTTACTTGGTCCTTAATTTGAGCTACTTAACGTGTAATTCATGATTTTCATCTTATCATATAATCAATATGAGTCTTGGTTCTTACTCTTCATCGTTTAGTACGAAATTTAAAATCAAATGGTTCATTAATTAATTGACCGAGTATCCATAAAAGAAAGCATAATACCATTGACATTAAATCGAATCCATTCGGTCAAGTTTTATGTTCTTATACGCAAGTTTTCTCGTTTAAATTAAGGTAGTACACTGACACGGAGCGCCAAGGCAAGTTTAGACTTTTGGTTGAAACTGAGTTGTCACTTTTTCCACTTTAATGATGAATTTTGTTATAGCTTCATGAATGTAGACGAAAAATAGGAATAAAATTTGTCGATTTTTGCCTTGGTTTTCGAAATATCGAAACCTAAATAATTAAACAAAATTTCAAATTTTCGATATTTTGAAAATTATTGCAAATATCGAAAAATTTGTCGATTGTCAACTTAAAACATAATTCACCATAAAAATTGAAAAAAAAATTTTAATTTGCGTCCCATTACCGTGCACATATATCCTTAATTAATCGGGCATTATGGTTTTTTTTTTATTTTCCACATACTATCTCAAAACGTATCATCCATCTACCGTTTTCCCATAAAACCAATGTTAAATATGCCTACTTTTGAAGTCATTTATTTATTTAAAACTTGATTAAAACTTAGCCCAACTTCATATTTTCAAAAAATCAAGCCTTTTATCCCTAACTGTTCTGGCGCTCGTATATCCTTGACAAATCATATAGCAAAGAAAGTCAATGAAGACAAAATCGAAATCCACAACAAATTACTGAGAAAAAATCTATACCTACAAACTTTTTTTTAAAATAAATATCTCCAAAATTCTTTTATTCTTATTCTATATATCTTTATTCTATTCTTTGAAATAAATTACTTTGCATACACGAATTCAGGCGACTGATACAATATGCAACATTCTGTACATCCATCTATCTTTGTTTTATTCATTATATTATTGTGCATTTTATTTTATATGTAACTGTACTTCTATATAATATATAAAATAATAATGGATATACTTACATAACACTATACTTAACTAGATGAACTTAGATTCAATGTTGTAAATGGGAAGAAATATAACATTCGCTCTATTTCCTCATACCATCAATATTTTGTGCTTACGGTCTTTTCCATTCTAGTATCAAAATTTATATCAAACTATAATTTTGAGTAAAATGAACAACAAGCTTAAAGTTATACAAATATACATTAGCAAGTTGTACATTAAGCAATATTTGAAAAGTCTTTGCAATTCAAATTGTCTCGATTCCTAAACAAGGATTTTATCATATGCATGCTCTTTTAAAAAAAACATTTCAACTCAATTTCATTTGGGCATATCATTTTTTACGAGTAATTTGTAAACTATTTCACAAAAATATTTTATAATTGTGTAATTAATACCTACTGACGAAGATTATTTATTTTATGGTTGATATACCTGTTGTGGATAGTTTAACTTACCTAATTGCCTAATTCGAAGAAATAAAAATAATCATTGGAAATTTCCAAATTTTTTTCACAAGCTATATTTTTGTATTTTAATACTTTCGGACCTTTATTATCTAAGACAATGAAAAATCATTGCATTCGATTTTATCGAAAAATCTAGAGAATTCCTCAAATAAATAAAATGAGAAAAGGGAATTTGGATTCGAATAAAATTAAAAGCAGTAATATTAAAAATACAATCATGCTAAATTTAATGACAATTACTTAATATAATTAAAATTAATTGATTTTAAAAGCGTTTATAACTATAAAAAGAAATGAAATTTGACTAAATAATGCTATGGGTTATGATGTTGATATTTAACTTTATTAAAAATTCATCATGATTAGATTTACACATAAACAAAACTTGAAAATTGTGAAATTTTACACAATTTATGTGCTCTGATATACATAGATTTTAACTACTCAATAAAAATGAACCTCACACGTTATCCTAGTCATTACTCATGTCAGATCTCAGCATCTCCATTAAGTTGCCAAAAATTGGAATAACTACGTTTCTTTGAGCTAGTACACATAAAAAGCATGAATTCATAACTATGCAATGCATTAAAATTGAGTTTTTTTACCCTGTATATATGAAATATACTGAGTATATTAAGTTTAGTCTCAAGTTTGTAACGCTTAAAAGTATTGATGATACGAAAAAAATTTTGGTATAGGTGTTCATAGAATCATCTAATTAGTCCATTTTCGGTTGTCCGCCCGTCCGTCCGTCCGTCGGTCTGTGAACACGATAACTCAAAAACGGAAAACATATCAAGCTGGAATTGTTACAGCGTACTCATAAGCTAATGGGGTCTTGGGTCCGTAGGACCCATCTTGTAAACCGTTAGAGATAGAACACAAGTTTAAATATAAAAAATGTTCCTTTTCCAAAATTATTATTATTGTTTGAAACATTTTTTTGCAAACATTACTGTTTACTCACGAGGGCACATATTTGATGCAAATTTTATAGTATGTATTAATATGGGATTATCAGTAATGTATGTGTGACATGTATAGGTTATTGTGTAATGTGATAGAGTAATAAACACTGTCTATACATGGTATTTCAACAATTAACTCAGTCAATTGTTTGTTTTCACTTGTAAAATATGATTTATATTATTTAAAAACTGGAAATTAATTTATTCCATTGAAATTAATTTTTTGTTTTTAGTGTGGGGACATACCAAAGAAAAATAAATTCTAAAGAGCCTTTATTTCAGTGAATTGTATTGAAAAAATTTTGAATAATCAAATTTTTTTTCCAAATTCTAGATTGCTAGACACTAGAATCGTTTTATAAATTTTAAAGATTTATAAAACGAACTATCACCACTGCCTAAGTATTTTCAGGTGTGAATCATGCTTTATATTTCACATAATATTCTCAATTTTCAATAACACCAATCATCTACTCGAATGCTGGTGGCAGTAGCTGGCTGATACTACACATTATTATTACAGAGCAATATTGAAAATGCACATAAATTAGTGGTAAAAGATATAATCTTGAAAATAGACCACATCGAACAGTTTCACCATAATATGTGGAGTTCGTTCTCCTATATACCTAAATATATATACGAAGAGCTTGTTTGTGTGAGATTGTATACACAGCAGAAGCTCTCTTCATCCACACAAGGGTTTTAGTCGAGTAGTTTAGAATGAGTTAGGTACCACACGAACAATTTTCCACCAAATAACTATCATATTAGATTTGGTCCAATGGACACACATTGATTTTAAATTAAATATTTAGTGAAAGATGAATAATTTTTAGTATTATTTATATAATAATAAATAAATAAATATATATATAAAATTTTTATTATATATACTTTCACATGAGATAACTTCCTCGTATGGCCTGAAAATTTCACCCAATTATTCGGTTTATTATTTTATACAGTGCGTATAGCTTTTATAAACACATAATGTTTTTATTTTAGGAAAAATGATATTGTTAGGAACATTGCTAAAACGGCTGCTTAGAGAATATGTAATATTGTCACTCAAAATCTGAACACCCTTATTGTATTTGCAATGAATTTAGTGTCACTAATGATTTTTTCTCGAAACACGGTGATGGCACACCCATAACTCTATAGCTGATTTTTATTTATTATATGTTTTCTAAAATTACACACTTTATTCAGAAAAAGCCTTCTCAATTCAGAAATTGTCATTGTTTGAATGTTATGTTAAAATCTACTTGTTAATACTTGGACCACCTTGTATATTAAAATACAGTGTGCATCATGTTTGTTCCATGCGTCAAATGATACTCTTGTAAATATCATATTAAGCGTTGTTTGTTTATTGATACAATAGAAATGATGACTAAATTCTATTATCAGGTGGATAATTTTTGCTTCACGGGCAAGGAATTTATGGATATCTTTCGTAAAACTTAAAATATGAACGTTAAAATTTCTTAATTAGACAAAGAAGGAGATAGTATGGAAGGGGTCACTTCTAGAAATCATCTAGAAACATACAAAACTTTGTATCTTTGATATGATTTCATCGTTAGTTTTAGCAATTTTAATTCAATTTTCAAGTTTGCTTAAGATAATATGTTTAACTTTGAATTTGCGTGAAAAATAATCAATCAATTATTTTCAATCAGTACATCTTCGTATTGTTACGTAAGGATGAGTGCAAATTCGAGATTACCTTTCATTCACGAGAAATCGTTAGCGAAAAAATGTTCCCAAACCCACACACAGACAGGATTCTAAAAGTGGTGCAAATACATTGCCCTGAACATGTAACATTTAAATTTGATGAAAATTTCAATTTTGTTTCTTCGTTAATTTAAGCAATTCTAATTCAATTTTCAAGTTTGGTTATGATAATAAGTTAAGTATTACATTTTGATATGCAATGTAGTTAATTCAGTATAAGTCAGCTACCCAATTTATTGCTTTTTTTGCAAAGTAGGATGAAAGGTTAATGCATAATATCTGCGTACTAAAACAAATGGTAGAAATTGTTGCATTGGCCAATGTTTTGTAAAGGTTTTTATGTGTGGCCTGAGGTTTTTCTCTAACCCGTGTGTTTCACCTTTATTTTAAATACTTCACCAAAGCTTAATTATTTTTCAAACTTATATTCATTTCGATTTTTCACATTTTTTAATCTGATTAATCAGTTAGTAAAAGAAACTAAGGTATTTGATTGTAACTAGATCGGATTTTTCCATGTGCCCATCATTATTTAAAAATTCCAGTATCGGAACAACTATTTTTTTCAAAAAATTTGATGTCATAGAATTTTTCGATAAATTTTTGGTAAAAATGTTACCTTAGTTCGTTTCATTTTCTAATCCAAATTTTTAATCCAATTTCACCAAATTTTCTTACACAATTCAAAAAAAAAGAAACTTACATAATAAGGTAAACAGACTTTCCAAGAAAAACAAAAAACAACAAAACTGAAATCATGAATAAAATTTGTGTCAATGGTACAAAATAATTACATTCCATCCACCTAGAAAAGTATAATGTTTCTTTGTGTAATTTGACGATACAAATATATAAGAAACAAACTAAAGGATGGGTGCGAAGAGGAGGGGGATCTAGGAAGGTAATCGAATAGCAAGTGGGGAGAGCGAGAAGCATTTACTTCATTCGTGTCTTCATTGAAAACTTTATTATACTTGCTTGCTTGTGCTACTAGGATTACTAATCTTTGTTACGAAAGTTTTGGATTATATTGGATAAGAAGACAGAAAATGTTTATATCTTAAAACAGCATTCATATAACAATAGTTTATATGACAATAATGCCTTTTTCATTCATTTCGTTCGTTTCCTTTCGTTTCCCAACCACCCGTAGTGCTACAATATACACAGACAGGGATATATTATAGATTTTAAGACTGTAGTATTAAAACTAAATATTAGTTAGATGCTACGTGATAGATTGCACTTTCGTCTACTCTCTATCACTATCTATATCTAAACATGCATACTCGTCTGTATATAGCAACCAACGTACGTATAATATACATGAATATCAGTGGTATCGTTTTATCCCCACTCTCATCCCTTCCACTAATATCAATACATAGTACACACTGACGTCATATATTCTTACAAACTTTATGTACTTTAAAACTAACAAACATCAACAGTAGGCATTTAAGTTTTTATTTTAATCTCCTCATTGTACTCGTAGATATCTTCGTGTTGTTTTTCAATATTCGTTTTAATAAGAACCCATCAAAGATTACACAATGGCTTATTATTTCTGTTTACCAATAAGTTCATGCAATTATCGGTTAAAAGTTTTGATAGGAGTTGGGTGTTTCTACTTATTGAATACTTTTACCCTTTTATATACATTAACTACATTAAAAATTATAAACCTATTATGTTTTTAGCTAATAAGATTCATATCTCTATAAACGTCAATGACATCAAAGAGCTAGACAGTCGAAACTGTTCCTAAGATAGGTAGTTATTCTATGGGTTAAGGTTTCAAACGCAAGAATATGCGTTTATTGATAGTAATGCATAATTTAAAATTATCAAATTCGTTGTGTGCGTAGTCATGATAGATAAAATCGATGCCAGCGCTTCTAGTGAAAAATTTAGGCGATAAAGGAGGCTGTTATGACTAATTTGCATTTCTTTACATGTTAATCTTATAGAAAATGTTAAATTAAAATTATTGAAAAACACGAATTAATTAAACCTATGCATTAAAAATTGTGAAAATAAAAAATCAAATTGCACAAATATTATTGTTCAAATTATCATAATTATTTATTTAAATTTGTGAGACAATAATATTAAATGTTCAATGTAAGTCATAAACGCAATCCATACAATTATATATGCATCCATACAATTCTATAATTAAAGTAGTGTATCATTACCATGGAAACGCCTCCTATAAAACTCACGCAGGGTGCGAATAGCCCTGAAACTACACTTGTGTGACTACCGTTGATCCAAAAACGATATCCTACTATCCTATTTTATTCAATTGCCAAGTAAAGCGATTAATCCAATCACAATTTTTAAGGAGGGTATTATTGAAAGTATAATAAAATAAATTTTAGTTTTGTTAGCATACATTTTCTTGTTAGTCCATATTAAAATAATGACATTAATAAAATTTAAGAGAGTCTATCTTTAACTGAGCTTTATTTTTGCAAAAGCTTTCGTTTCATATCATACAAATAATAATATTTGGTCAGTAGAACTTAAAATTGAAAATGAATTTCAATTATTTCAAGATAAAAACAACTATACATTTCGGGGAAGGAACAAGAGACATATTATATAAAATAATAAACATAAATGAAGCATCGTATAACAAACATAGTTAATCTCAAATAAGACCTCTCTATTTCGAGTTTAGTCTCTTCAATAATAACAATAATAAAGTTCAATTCTTCGAGAAATACAGAAAGCATTACATACAATTGGTGTGTACAATCTCTACAGCAAGAGACAATAATATTAAACTAAAACTAATTAACTCGACGGACTGACTAGTCTAAGTCGAATGTCTCGATTTTTGTTCGTCTATTTATTATTTGGATTTCAATGAATGACTTTATAAATGACACATACTCAAATAAAAGAAAATCATTGACAACAATTGTAATAGTAATATCAAAATTCTAACTTAAATACTTTCAAGTTAGAATCGCTTTTTTCATTATTTCGATATATTCATTTACTTTTTAACTTTGATACATATCTCAATTCAATTCTATACTATCTTTTTTTCTTTCAGTTCATTTAAAATTAAAATGGAATCATTTTAATTAAATACAGTATGATCAGTAGAAAATTGTTTGAAAGATATTTCTTTGGCTGCCTCTCTTGTTCTTAATATGATCTCTAATTTTGTTAAACATTAAGTTTTCTTAATATAAATTTTAGAGTAATGCGAAAAATAATATTTGAAATTTGATTCATTTTCCATGTTATCATATCTATTTTCATGTTTATTATGCAAACAAATGCTTTTGCTTTTTCTAGAATTGTTAGTTCCTGCTTATTATCTTTTGAGAGAAATATCATTTCTATATCGTTTATGGTACAAATTTGACCGCTTCGGGTTTGTTTCTCATAACTAATTGATTTAAAAATGCTAAGATCGGAAAAGGACACGATGTGAGACCTGACTTCCAAATCCAGTTTGGATTACATAATCAAAACTACGATTGGAGCTTAAAATAAACCAATACGTTTAATTCAGCATGTAATTAAACAAATCACTCTGTAAGTGATAAATATATAACTTAAGTACCTATTATTGTAAATTAGTTGATCTAGTCGTAATATACATGTTATTAAACATAAAGAGAGGACTTTATAAGTGAGGTTATTTCGCAATGTATAAATCCCTCATAGTTCTTAAATTCACTGTACCAAAAGCAATATTCTTAACCGACATTATTGTACGGTTACTATCATCAAGGACTTGTACACGAATGGAGAACTATGTTTCTTGAATCGTACAAAATTACACATTTTAGTATCTTTTACTCCCATTATTATTATTATCCTATCTTGATATGTCTGTATGTGTGTCTTTCTATCTATTTACAAAGTGTTTAAGAAATATTTCTTTTAGATTTTAATTATTGGAAGATTTAGGCTAGGTACCTGACAGAACATGATTCCATTGGTAAACTACATTTTTCTATAAATTCTTGGGTGGATTAATGTTACTTAGCCTATTAACTTTTTCCTCTTCGAAAATTATCTTAATTGAGGCGTTTTCTTTCACCATCCACGCAAATTTTTTATTGCATTAAAATTTTCTAAAATACACGGATATGCCTTTTTTTATTATTATAATAGGTAGTTTCTAAGATAGGAATTGAATAATAAAAACAATAATAATTTTGTCTGACGCTCGGTGAAAGAAGGTGTCAATTTTCTGATTTTTTGAAATAATTTCTGAAAATAAAAGTTTTGAATATCATCATCGATAAAAATTAGTTTAGTAAATTTAAATCCTAACTGAAAAGAAGGACCTACGCCAAGTATTGAAAGAAAAAAGATTGTAGAATACATATATATAGATGTTCTACTCAGTAAGTGTAAGTATTTTGTAAGTATTTTCTAATTCATTTATCAGATTTCAAGAAGTAAAGTTGAACTAATCGTAATTATAACGCGTGAAAAACAATCTGTGCACATGCAAATATTTTCTTCATCTAAAACTATCAATCTGAGCATATTTTATTATTTACGTAACAATATTGCCTATATTCTTTAATAAATGATAATTATTTTGTTTGTATAATTTTTGACTGTAGTTTGAACGTAGGCTCTAGAAAATTTTTTTTGTTTTGTTCGTAAAATAAGGTGCCTGTTACAATGTTCATCGTGCGGAAGAAGGTTTTACCCCTTCCAATTTTACCAATCTTAATTTTAAAAATATACGTTTGAGAAAATATTTCATGTTATTGTTTAACATTTATTAGTCCTTTTTTTCGCTTCTCCAATTTCTTAGCATTGATTTTGGCAGTCTTTTCAGTACATCTTCTTACGCAACGATGGGTGCCAATCTGAGATTGCTATCACCTTTCATTCACGAGAAATCGTAAATAAAAAAATGTCGAATGCACACGTACATCGTATACACAGAGGTCAATCTAAAAGTGGTGTTAATATATTGTCCTGACAATTAAGAAGAAACATTTCGAATATTATTAAATCGAAACATATGATGAACTTATCCGGAATTTATATTTAATTTATTATTATTTTATATTTGTTAATCAAAATCAAACTTACAAACTGAAATTGTTTTCCTGAGACACTATGTAGATATGTTGAAATTCTGATGTGTAGTTGGTTTAAGAAAGAATGTTGACTGTTGCGACTGGACAACAGAAAAGTAATCCAATAAAATCTAATCAATAAAATTTAATATATAATAAGATAAGTTTATTTTTATTTTGTTGCTTTATATTTTTTTTGTAGTTCGTTTGCTTATTATAGAGCTTGTTAGCTCTCTCGCTGCGATCGTATCAACGTTCCAAGAGATTAAAGATTTATAAACGATATACGTATGTATACTTGTAATCCATATATCCCTTCGAATCAAGTATTTTTTGTTTTGTACTTGCTTTTTTAAAAACTGCTGACCTAATGAAATAATTTTAGAATGGATAAAATTACTTGATATGTTTTAGTTATTTTGTATTCGTTGAAGTAAAAAATAAATTTTGGTTAAAAGAATGTGCATCAGTAACAGTCTCTTTCATAAAACTGAATTCCATAATCAAGTATAATTCAAAAACATATTAAAAATTTTGATACGAAGCTCCAAAACGAAATTGGTTTATAAAAAATTTAATGTTGTTTCGATATACTTTACTATCTTCAGTAGAGGTCGGTCGTTTAATGTCCCAGCAAATCACTTACATAAAATTATTAGCCAGCTCAATTTTGGCACATTTTGTTTTAATAGTGTAGAGTTTGATTTTGAAATTCCTTCAAGATATTTAAGGAATTAAGGGTGGGTGAAGGTTTATGTTTCATATTTTATAAATAACTTGCTGAATATAAAAAAAATGTTAAGAAAAAAATTGACAATATTTCCTATCAAATTGCTCTTACGATTTGAAAATATTGTCCATTCTTATGTGGATTACTCATAAATTTAAGAAATGTTCTCTAGTGCAATTATTGTCTTACCGCCTCTAATATTTAATCAGTTTTTTTCAAATGTAGTTATCAGTTTTTCGAGTAATTTTATTTATAATGGAACGACTTTCAAACCGAAATACAGAAGCATTTTTTTGCCACAAATTCATTTATAAATGAAAGAATAATTCACCTTAATTATATTTAAGTTTTTTTTTTTTTTTTTTTTTTTTGTAAATTAATAATTTCTTTTTTTTATATTAATTATTAATAAAAGATAGTTTTGAATTAAAAAGAAACTAGTGGTTGTGGCGTATTTACACCGGTTGTGGCTATGAACAAATCGGAGTCACGCTTAATTTTTCGGCTTTTGTTTAAGTAAAATAAACGTTGTAACACAGTGAAAGCAAGTTGAGAGACAATCCATTTATCATTCTGCATGTTATTTTTAAGCCATAATTTATTCTGAAATTTTGTTCTTGATTTTTTTTAATGGCTTTGAAAGCGTGACACTTACGTTATTTTCGTAAAAGTGATTTTCTAATTAAACTATTCCCATCCCTTAAATATCGTTGGTAAGTTTAATAATTGAATGCTACATACTGAAGCTTTTTATCGAGGTTGTAATGATAATTTATGAGTGTGCTACAATTTTATTTCCTTTCAAAAGCTATCCATTTTATTATCAAACTAATATTCAGTTAGCAGTAGAATTATTCCTTGGGAAAGGAACAAAATGTTTTTACATTTGTTAGTATATTATTCTCGGAGATTCACGCAGTCGAACAAATATTTATGCAGTAAAACGTTGTTGAAGAAATGCTATACCGTGCTGAAAACATTTTTAATCGGATGGATCACACAAAACGATTTGACGATTTGAGCCAAGGAATATATAAACATGTTCAGTGCACATTGCAGTATTTTATAAAACTTTTTTACTTGACCATATTAACCTTTAAATAAAAACTTTTTAAAACGTTTTGGTTGCACAAGTGAATGTCGGGTCTATTTCTTATCTTTTTTGTACTTTTAAATTTTATATAAATTTCATCTTCTTATATTAGTACATTATTGAAACTTCAGCAATTAATTGCACCCTTCCATGGTAAATCCATTGATAATTTCGCAACAATTACTGTTCCATTCTGTACGTACTATTTGGTAAAAAAGTAATTAATCGTAATTTTTCTAAAAATTCGATTCGTTGAATTTATTTCATCAAGTTAAATGAATTTAATTTAATTAAAAATAAGTCAATCATATTGTTTTGATCTATAACTTATATAAATGTCTTTCAATTATATAAATGTATACATATTCTTTTCACTAAACAATTCCAAGAAAATGTCAAAGATGAAGAACCATTCATTCAAAAAAACAAAACTAGAGGATTGAAAAGAAAATAAAAAACTCATCAAATTAACTTTTAAAAAGAAGAAAATATGTACAATAAAATTTGTAACAAAGACATATAAAATAAAGAGATATTACGAAGTGCCAATAATAAAATCAAAATCATTGTACATTTGTAATCACTTCGAATATAATGTACAGTTAATTCTAAAAAATAGAAACCTTCTTAACTTGCATTTCAATCTTCTATTCTATATTATCCTTTCACAATGCAAGTTTTTCTTTTATTTTGTTGTTTGCTCCTCTACCATGCTAACATTAAACTATAGGTCAGAACCTAGGTCTGGGGAGTAACATAGCTGTTTTTTACAAAAAACCCTTCATGTTTCGAGAAAATTTGTATTCGAATGTAAAAAAATTAAGTTATTATACAATACCAAAATAAATAGTACAAAAATACAAAATATCAATTCAAATGAAATACATTTGTTCTCAAATACATAAAAATTAAATTTTCTCCCAAAAGTTTCCAAATACATTGGTGCAATTTTTTGTGTATTTTGAAAATGTAGCTTGATCAATTATTAAATAAAAAGACAGACAGACTGTTAACTTAATATTTACAAAGAAGGATCATTTGATTTGAAATTTTCTATGGAAAGTTCGATTAAGAAATAAAAGAGGATAGAATTTAAATGGTCCTGTTTTCATATGTTTTGAAGTTCACTTGTTTAATAACTTTTCGTGAAAATGTTTAACTTTACCAAGTTAAAATGAATATTCTTGTTTCTGAAGTGATATTTTAGAAGAGAAAGAGACTCTTAGTGCCATCATGTTATGTAAGATATTAAATTAAATAACCAAACGACATGTCTCAATAATGCGCATTTACTATCCCTAAGGCCTGTCGTCTGGTCCAAGTAAAACTCAAACTGTTATATTATATTTATATACAAACTAAATATATGTATGTTTGTATATGTGCTTCAGTTAGCTTGTCGAGGATTAACCTCTCTCCGAAGGAAACACTTTACCATTCATTCCACTGCTCCTTCTACTAATACTTTTACCAACCTCCCACCAACTTGTGGATTAATCCGTTTTCTGTATACTGCTTCGTACTTTTCTCATGATCATCATTAGAGCACAATACTGCAGTGTATTAACTAACATACAACATCCTCTATAGTCTATATGGCTTTGCTGCTATACCGTGTGAACTCAAGCAATCCCCACCTTTACCCCCACTCTGCCAAGTAAGAGTTGGTTATATTTCTGTGTACCTTCAACACATACCGGTACATATATGTATATACTTTATCAATGCATATATACACTTTCTTTAATGACGTATTTCAGGTAAACTGCTTCATGCTGAGAATATGTTACGGGATATCTGTTGGCGATATTTTTGTTTGTGTTTGTGAAAGTTAGGAATTGGAATATTTTTTACTTGATTCAATATGAAACTGTCACAATAGTATTTTTATTTTATTCTTTAGCTTCATAAACCATTTTTTTTAAACGTTTAGAAAAATTAAAAATTAAAAGATGTACATATGTAATATATTCTTTAAATTAGGCATTATGAAACTATTAATCGAAACTATATAATAATAAATAATAATACAAGATAATAATAAAAACAAGTGAAAAAAAAATTGTTGAAATATCCTGTATAGAATGTGTTTAATATCAGTGGTTGCATTATTTTTTTTTATAATTAAGAATTTTAAAAATCGACACAATCATGCCGGCCTTTAGCGCGCCATTAATTTTATTTTCAAAAATTTTCGAAAGTATTTTCTAGAATTTTTTTTGCGTTTTTGGAGAATATTTCACAAGAACACTAAACCCGGCAATAATTATACCATGTATATATGTAATATATATCAAGGTATACTAAGTTTAGCCCCAAGTTTGTAACGCTTAAAAATATTGACGCTACGAACAAAATTTTGGTTATAGGTGTTCATAAAATCACCTAGTTAGTCCATTTCCGCTTATGTGTCCGTCTGTCTGTCAACATGATAACTCAAAAACGAAAAGGGATATCAAGCTGAAATTTTTAAAACGTGCTCAGGACGTAAAACTGAGGTCAAGCTCGTAAATGAGAAACATGGGTCTTGGGTCCACACTACCCATCTTGTAAACCGTTAGAGAAAGTTTAAATGTAAAAAATGTTTCTCATAATAAAATAAAGAACTTTTGTTTGAAACATTTTTTCGTAAACATCACTGTTTACCCGTGAAGGCGCAAATTAGGCGCAAATTTTATAGTATGTATTATATGGGAATATCAGTTATGTATGTGTGACATATATGTCTGTGTAATGTGACAGTGTAATCAACACTATCTATACATGGTATTTCAATTAACTCAGTCAATTGTTTGTTTTCACTTGTTTTAATATAAATTATATATAATTTGATACTTTGTGGAAGGTGAATACCAAATATCTTTTCTGCTCTTGTAATTTATTTAGTATTGCTACTCACATTTCAGTAAATATTAAAAAATTTCTGTTTCAAAATAAAAAGCAGCCCTTTAACAAAATACCACAATAAAATTTAGATTAATCTTTTAATAAAGTTTGTGTCTCAATTAAATTTTACAAAGTCACGAAGCTAGAAAAAACGAAATCTCACAAGACAACAATAAACATGAGTACATACTTCGTGTTATTGTTGCATGCTATCGAATAACTAAGTCTAACCGTTCGAAAGTACTTAAAAATTTAATTCACAAATGAATTTAATACTACTATACCATACATGTTATATTTATACCCTAGTCAATTGTAGTTAGTTAATGTTGTTCTAGGTATTGCCTGTATGTCTGTTTGTCTGTACGTTCGTTATGCTATAGTACTAGAGTATATAAAATATAATTTAAAAAGTTACACAATTATATCAAATTCAATTAATTTAAAAGTTAATTTAATATAGAAAAAAAGTTATATATTTTTAATTTATTTATTTTTACTGTAAATATATGTTTGTAAATATATAGTGTAATAAAATTAGGATACAAATGTGGGCAATTGGCTCAAGAACTCGCGGGGCTAGGTAAAAAATTGTCAATAGTTAAAAAGTTTGAAGAATAGACCAAAATATATATCATTTGATTTTGAAATAAAATTTTTATTAGAACCGTAATTTCATACTTTTTTTCCAAACGCTTATGTAACGAAAACAGTAAGGCTAGGTAAGAAATATCTATAGTTAAAATTTGTATAGAAAGTTATTGTAATGGATCCGATTTTCGAAATCGAAATTTTCAACATATCTTTACGTTTTATGGTTAGGACAAGTCGATATCGCAGGAACAAAGAATGGTATCGACTTCGTTGAGGTGTCGATAGATGCGTATTAAAGGCAATATGATACGAAACGAATTTCAAAACATCGGTTGAGCCGTTTCAAATCGGTCGAGTTTCATTTTTAAAAATTTTTTATAAATTTTTATTTTGCTGGGAAGTGATTTGTGTGGACGTCAAGGGTCGCACGAGACTCTACCCACGGCTTGTTTTAAATGTTTTTATCTCGAAAATGGTGAAGTTAATTAAGGTATAAAACATGCTTATCTATTATCGCACAAAATATAAAATCCAATGTTAAATAAACAGTATTTGGTGTCCGGAAAAGGCGTATTTCTGTCCCACTTTATGTGAGTACACTTTTTTGGGATTTATTTCTTGACTATAGGGTATAAATGTCAGAGTTAGGCCATTTAATCGTATATATATATATATATATATATATATATATATATATATATATATATATATATATATATATATATATATATATATATATATATA
This sequence comes from Chrysoperla carnea, assembly GCF_905475395.1. Lineage (NCBI taxonomy): Eukaryota > Metazoa > Arthropoda > Insecta > Neuroptera > Chrysopidae > Chrysoperla > Chrysoperla carnea. Next base: position 56,436,391 of record NC_058337.1, on the reverse strand, counting down.
TATATATATATATATAGATATATATATATATATATATTAAAAACGGTGATGTGTGCTGTTTTGATAACAATCAACTATATTTCATGACATTTTAACCGATATGTTTTCGTTTTAGGAAAAAACATCAAGGGAATTTATTTGGTAGTGATTTACCAAATTTATTTGCTAAAATCATGAAATAAATAAAAATTAATTTGTATGTTTTTCGAAAAAACTTCGTTCGTTTTTATAGACTTATTACCATTCTAGTTATTAGTTACCAAACATTATACAAAAAGAATGAAAATAAAAATAATTATCCTGATCAGGACAATAGTATTACCATCATTATTATGTAGGATGAAATAGGATAATGAATAGATAGAAAAGACAGGACAGGATAGGGGGACAACCAAATGATATAAACATTAAAATAGCATGTGACACATCTATACATTTATTTAGTATAAGGATACTTACTAGTGTTTGCGTGCAGTTTTAAAGTGGTCATGCGAGGATATTCCCATATTAAAAACAATACTCTAGCCACCAATTCTACCCAAGCACTAACATATAAACATATACATATTTATCCTTAGCCAGTACCGATATACACCTCTACCAAGTATAGATGAACTGCTTGGGTTTACCGACAGTGATGTCATGAAAAGAGTCTCCTCTTATTATACAGGTTGAATATAAAAGATGTTTCTATTTCAATAACATTTTTTTGAATTAAATACATGAAAACAAGCTGTTTATGTGAGTGCGATCTTTATGGTTCACATCTTTTACTTTCCAGATTATGAAAATAACTTTCTAAAACCCCCTTAGAGGTTTCAGTATATCTATCTGTAAATATAAGTTTCACAGAAAAATTAATTTTTAAGTAATTTCCTACAACATCCTACAACTTTATTTAATAATTTCCAATTTCTAAATATTGACAGAAAAATTATTAATTTTATTTTTCTCTTTTCACTTTTGGGAGATCTTTTAGCACATCTTGATGTTGTTACACAACGATGGTTGAAAATCCAAAATCAATATCACTTTTCTCCCAAAAATTCAATTTCAAATTGTCCCCAAACATATGAACACACACAATTGCAAATACACAGATATCAATCTAAAAGTTATGTTAATACATTGTCCTGGCCATGAAACATAAAGATATGTTGAGCATTTCGAATGGATTTTTCGGTCCCATTAGCAAAACTTGCCTAAACTGGAAAGTTAATAGTATTCGACGTTTCGAACTTACTCCACAAAATTAGAACTTCATTAGAACCATCCAACCACCAAATGTTGGTTTCTCCATTAGGGATACCAACAAGCTACATTGCTTTTAACATCTTGTTGTTAAGCATTTAGAGAATACATTTCAAACTTCGAGATAAAATCTGCTCCCGTTGCAAACAATTTCTACTAATATTATACTCTATTAGTCAATTTGTAAGCTTGAGATTGTATTTGTGTCAAGAAGACATTCTTTTGAGTTTGAATAGTAAAAAGGTGTAAAACTTATGTATCTTGTTTTTTATTTCAAAGGTCTTTAATACAATTTAACCAAGTTATTATAAAAAAAATTATGGATGAAAAATACGAAAATACTTGAAGATAAAGAATTAGTAGACTAAGTGACTGTGTTTGATGGGATACATAGCGATATTCTTGTGAAGTTTATAAAAGCAGTTTACTGATAAGCTTTCATATAACTTTTTGTTTACAAAGTCATTAACGATTAGAACATTCTAATATCAAAATTTCCTGATTACAATCGAATTGTAGTTCTTCGTTTTGCTTTAAAGTTTCTTAATTATAGGTTTAACCGCAACCAGAAACTCGATAATAATATCTGTTGGATGTCTTTTTTGAAAGTATATAATTATAATTGCAATCTCCCAGTTTCAAGTATATTAGCTGGCCAAGCAATTTTTAAGTTCCGAAAAGGATAACCAACAATGACATTTATTTGTCTACCAACAAACCTGTTGATTAATTTTTGAAAACAATTGCAGTGGGGCGGATTTACTACATAAGGGCTCATCCTGTGTACAGTATCTTAAACGAATACCGTCATCATTTCGATGAGAGTACTAAACTAAACTATGTGTGTCCCATGTGTGTCATAGTATTCAACGCCACACCAACACTATAAAGTTTATTTTGCTACACATAAGTGTGGCGACTGTATGACATTATCTCTCATATATGTATGTGCGGTAGGTACTTTAGAAAAACCCCAAAATAAACACTTTTGGTTTTATTTCTTGGTTTTAGTTTTGTTTTTTGTTTTTTTTTTTCTCCAATGCTCTGCTGGTCTGCTCTAAATGTGTCTTTGTTTGGTTTTACTTTTTTTAGTGTTTTTCAGCGTGAAATATTCTAGATGTCGGTAGATGTTTTTTATTTCATATCTCATGATGTCATGTTTCATTTGCTTGTATATCCGTTTTTTTCTTAATGTGTATATGTGGGCTTTAATGGTTTATTACCCTTTTGAGACAAATATTTGTTAAATTATTTATCAAGTTTGCATCATTCAAATGTCTTTCAAAATAATACGTAAGTTTTTTATTTTGTTATACCTACTTTAATTTATGGTTTGTTTCAATTTGGTTATGACACCTGCAGGCCTATTTATTAGAAAAATTGTTTACTTTTCTACAGTCTACATGGTGCAGTGAAATAAATCTGTCCAATCCTTTTTTATTTTATTATATTAATTAGAAGGAAACTAATTTGTTTAAATATTCAATACCTTTTATTCTTTACGTTAGGGCAAGTTAGGTTGTCTAGCTTGGTTGGGATATTACACTCACGTTGACTGTGAGAAACGTGAGGTCTCAATTTAAAAATAATAACTATAAATTGTATCCAAAGGATTAATCATAAATATATAGAGTTCCAAACCACAAATAGAACAATATGTTCCAAAAACAAAGTTGAAAAAAACCATATTGTACAAAACTTTAAATGGTACTGTTGTTGGCTGGTGTATTAGTCTATTACACTAAAAACTATTTTTGTTAAAAAATGAGAATTTACCTCTCTATCACTTGAGTTGAAAACGGTTTCATTTGGATAGTATTGATAGAAAAATTGAATAGTAGCCGAAAAGAAAATCCTAAGAAACTTTTGAGCAGAATAAACTTCTGGCAGTCTAATAAACTTTTAGCAGACAAATTTTCCTTTTTTGGATGTATATACTCTATGAAATTGCTTGATGATGATAACCATGAAATTCGAATGGTTAAAAGCGGGAAGATTTAGTCATATAAGTCAAATAACTGAATAGCCAAATAACGAACTGTACATAAATTAATTAGAAAAAAAAAACACTAATTTTCATTTCTTTTTTTACAGGTAAGTTTCATGTCATGATTTTTCTGCTCATCCACTTGGTAAGTACAAAAAATTTCCCAGAGCCTTTTCACTGAATCGGTAGCTAGGTTAAATACAACAAAATGTGGAATTCATTAATAGACTACAAACCAATGCTAAAATTAAATAGACTACAAGCCCATGCTAAAATTAAAGTACCATGGCGTCAGTTTTGCGTGGTATAGTTGAGTACAAGTGAGAGAATTGAATGTCACACTCTTTGGTGTTTCACCCTTTCATCAGTAAATATTTACGGCGTTGCTGGATATTAACTCATAAATATTCGAAGCGAATTAATAAATGCCGTACAGAAATAAATCTAGTAACTTCGGTACCGGAAGTTAAAAAAACATTTTGGATCTCCCATCAATTTCCCTATTTATATCTGTTATTCGCTTCGAATCTTATACAGAGTTTAGTATCCAGCAGCATTGCACATATTTGACGATGTAGGTATTCTCACCTGTACTCATCTGAACCACGCAAAACCCGTGCCGTCGCCATGGTGTATAAACTTTTATATATAGCAGAATCGTCTTCAACATGATTGATGGTGGGTCATTTCATCCGAAAAATTCTAGCATGATTTTGTATCCTATAATCTTGTAAATAGGATAATTAAACCGGATCATATTAACAAGAACTTTTAGTTCGATCGAGGAGCGAGCTCGATCTCCAGATAATTCGAATCCGTTCATGGCGACAAATGATGGAAAACTATCACATGCATTACTTCTTTTTCAATATCAGGCTCACGTTATAACTTTAAATATTCCCACCCACTTGACTTGTATATTATTTAAGAGAGTTACAGTAGTAGGTTGCCGATGATCGAATTGTAAGTCGATATAGCTTAGACATTGCTAGAATTACAAGTCAAACGTCTGAGTCGTGCAGTTTGTGGATGATATTTTTAAAAATATTCGAAGAAAGTTTTAATTAGAAGCTGTCACACTCTTATAATATAAATTTGAAATTAAATAAATTTTCAGAAAGATAATCGTAAATAAAAAAAACCCTTGAACTAAAAATCATTTACTTTGTTTTTATGTTAATTGTAGTTTGTAACGATTGAAGTGTTATTTTTTCAACAAAAAAGACACAATTATTACTCTACAATTCTCCACTTTCATATATATTTGAAAAAAACATGTTAGTCGGTACAGAATAAAAAAAAAAAAAAACGAAACAGCATAAGGGAAGAAAATAATAAAAATAATATAATAACAACGATTAAATTTGGTGGATATTAAACACATCGTAACCTCAAAATGAAATATAATGAGAATTGTTATAGTAGTAAGTATATCATATTTTTATACATACATATTATATAGAGCGGGCAGACAGACGGATAGACACTGGCACAGACACAGACACATATTTATCTGTTTGAGAAGAGATACTCTACATTGTAGCAGATACTAAGTGGTTCACTTTTAATGCAAATTCAATAATGTATATCATTCAATTTTTACTCGACTACACCCAATAATGAAATTTTTGTGTGAAATGTCTATGTTGGTACAACTTTGAAAAGTTACAGTTTTTCGATTTTTTCTGTTAGTTTTGGATTTTTGTATCCGCACCAAATGCAATAGACCTTTTCAATAAAGCACATCTAGGAAAGGGGCTAGACATATCAACCTCAGTTCAAAGTGATCATCCCACGCATTGAATTTTACATTACAATTAAAATTATAATCCACTTTAAAGTACAATAAAGCGTGTTGTTTACTTTATATAAACTATAATTTATTTTTTTATTTTTAGTCTTCTTAAAGTAAAGATTGTGGTGTTTTTTTTTTGTAAGCAGCATAGTAAAAAGTCAATTAACTTGGATGAGTTTCGACCTAACAGCCTTCCGTGTGGGGAGGTAACACCATATCTACTACACCATCCGTTAAGAGAACTGTTAATATTTCAACAGAATACGATTATCAATCCTTTGTTCAGGTGATCGTGGTCAATTAACAAGGATAAAACTATTTTTTAAATAATTGTATTATAATCGAATTTTGATAAGAGTGCAAATTTTCAAGTTAATCGAACGTCTACAACTGTACGGTTTGTTCTTGAGCAGGTAGTTGTTTACTCGATTAAACTTTTATTTCGATACTTTACTCCCAACCAGACCCTCCCATGCCGCTTGCATTTGATTCTTTTTACTGCAATAAACTACAAATTTTTCATATATATAATTTTTGCTTTCGAAAACATTTGATTCATACTAATTTTAAACTTTTGCGCAGACTGGTTCCAAATTAGTTTCTTTTCAGATCATACGATGGAATCTCTCGACCGCGGAGTATTCATTAAGTTAACAATTCAAAATGAAAATGTCTCGAGCACTTTGCTTAAACAATCGAAGATGGTTAAGAAAGTCACTCAATTAATTTTTGATGCACGTCTTGGATGCGTAAAGCTAGCTGTAAATACATGTGGTAATTTTTTGTTAGCCCCAATGAAACTACAAGTACATATAATATATATAAAATGTTATTTCATGTCTTTTTTCATTATAATAAAAAAATATCATAACGAATGCGCGACGTCCTTTTTATAAATAATTTCAATGTATCTTTTTTTTTTACATACACCGACAACTAAATATATGACGTGATGGTGTTGCTCGGTGTTCACCCACATCCATGATGGTGGTGGATCTATGTTATATTTTCTCTCGTTTCTTAACCACAAATAATTTTACTGTTCACATATTATTTATGTCACATACACAAATAATATTCTATATAGTATGGAAAATTTTCTATATTGTATTTTGTGTTTTGAGTACGAATTGTTGTGTTAAATGAAAAATAAATAATAACCAAAAACTTTTTATGTTTTAGTTTTTTTGGTAGTAACCTTTTTTTGGTAGTTTCTATGTGAAAAATTTTTATTTTCTTATTTGTAGGAATTTTATTATATCCAGAAGATTGGCATGAAACTATTTAGAATAAACGAATTTTATAAAAATACAACTATTACAAACTATAGTGTCAAGATTGTAGTCTAACGAATGGTTTCGGCGCGACTACGACCTTAAGATTTATCAGCCAGAAAATCAAATCTATGTTATACTACTAAAATTTATCAGACACAATTGTCCGGATTTTTATAGAGTGTGCTTTGTTTAGTTTACAATGTACACAAGAAAATAACTCTAAAAATAAATTTTATTCAAATTTAAACAAAAGAAGGATGTCTTATAGTGACCTTGGTCTTATGTTCCAACTCTACTTCCAAAATTTTACAACAAAAGACGCTCAGTTTATTGTATTATTAGCTTCAACGGTCTTAGTTACCTGAATATAAAATAGATAATATCTATAGTTACTGAACTCTGGAGGATTAATGTTTCTATATGATTTCTAGAGTCTCTAAAATCTGAAATGGTGGCAATTCTACCTGTAAATGACCTACAATTTTTCAGGTCCTTGAAATATATAAAAATGTACGCTATCGAAAACGCTTTTAAAAGAAAGATGCCATAAATTTTATCTTTATACTACATTTTTTGCTCCACTAAGATGTCATCCGTTTAGATGTAGACACTTTTACACTTGAAGTTATTAACCAAATGCTACATTATTGCCCAGTGGAATTGGAACCACTTGTTCGCAAGGCTGGATGATCTATCACTATAAACGATAAGGGGCCGACGATAGATTCTCAAAGAAAGGTCTCAATTTCCAGATGTTTGTTACTGGAAAACGTTTAGAAACTTCCTTGGGATGTCAAATTTTTTAATTCGTGCCTATCTGTCACTCCATCATAACTGAATAACAGGAAAACGTGTAAGATGTAAGGAAAAGATGACATTCTGATTTCCGAAACAAATTACGTAAAAAAATTTTTTTTTTAAATCTTTGTTTTCGCATGAGGATCAAAATTTGCGTAAAACCTACTTTATATTTTCTTATTTTCCTTAATTTCCATTTTCTCAAAAATAATTAAAGATAGAGACTTAAACTTTTTTTTTTTGTTAATATCTTTGTTTTCCTGTAAGATTTCTAATTTTCAAAAACTATTAAAGCTAGGGCGTTGAAAATTTGATAGTAGCTTCAAAAAGTGTGTCTTTGAATTCTTATTTCATACTAAATCCATCCTATGTTGTTAGGCGGGTCAAAAAGGTCAAAAGGGAATAGTTTTTTTATTCAAAAGTTCGTTTCAAAGCATGTAGATTCCAAAAAACAAAAATTTCTAGAAAAATTTTCGGGGAAGAAATAGTCGCTATTGAATACTACATAAATATTTTCTTTACTTATTTATAAAAATAGTACAAGCTCTGATATTTTACACTGTCTATATTGGGTATGTCGACAATTAACTCAATCAATTGTTTATTTTCATTTGTTTGCCTTAAATTTAAAATGCTTTTAGTTTAAAAAAATGAGAAGTAGAAAATAATTTTTAAGCAATGTAAAATTTAATGTAAAACACTGCAGGAGGCTGGTTACAAACTTCCTATAGTCCAGGAGGCAGCAATCCTGAAAGCTCCGTGATCACGGATTTTAATATTTTTAATAAAAAATAAAAGTAATTGTTCAGACGAACAAGATTTGCTTGGTCAGCGTGGATTTAATTAGCCGGAAATATTTAAAAAAAAACATTTATTATTAAATTTCCGGAAATTTTTTCCGTCATCACGGATTTTGATCAATCTTATAGAATTTTGTGCGAAATATTATAGTCAACAAGAAAAAACCCGGCCGACCAAAGATTTTTAGCCGGAAAGGTCCCGCATACTTATTTGAATGGTATGATAAGGGGTAAAATTTATCCATTATCACGGAAACCTTTTTTTTTTTTTTTAATTGAAGCGTTTCAATGTTACATTTATTAATTTCTTGGTATGCGGGCTTACAAACGGCCGGAAGTATCGCGCATACCAAATTTTAACGTGTAAATGAGGATTATACTATTGAAGATTTTACTTACTTAAGGACAACTCTTTTAAGATCTTTTTTTTATCTCTGATTTCTTCCTTAAATTTTTAACTATTTATTCTATTAATTAACTCAAATAAGAGAAAAATGAGGAGGATTTTTATTCAACTTGATCATATAATAAATGAAGGTTCGGACGAAGAATATATTTTATACTAGTTTATTGATCAATAATCATCTACATCGTTATCATCGAAGTTATCATTTCTTTCTTCTTCTGATTCATCACTTTCTTCCTCATTCTGTTGGCAACTTAATATTTCTTCAACTTTTAACGGTGCTGATGGGCCAACGTACCACAATGGTTCAAGTTTACCAGATTCATTAACTTGCCACCCACATTCTGTTGGATCGTATAATATACAAGTAGGTTCAGTAGCATTTTGCCACATTGCATTGACAAAAATGGTGCGTAATATTTTTTGCATTAAAGATTTCCAACATGGTGGAATATTACTTGAATTAAAATTTATCATACCTTTGTAAAATGCTTCTTTGTCGTTTGTACTGGCGAAAAATCTTAAAAATAACTCAAATCTTGCACCGTTTAAAAGTAAAATCTTCAATAGTATAATCCTCATTTACACGTTAAAATTTGGTATGCGCGATACTTCCGGCCGTTTGTAAGCCCGCATACCAAGAAATTAATAAATGTAACATTGAAACGCTTCAATTAAAAAAAAAAAAAAAGGTTTCCGTGATAATGGATAAATTTTACCCCTTATCATACCATTCAAATAAGTATGCGGGACCTTTCCGGCTAAAAATCTTTGGTCGGCCGGGTTTTTTCTTGTTGACTATAATATTTCGCACAAAATTCTATAAGATTGATCAAAATCCGTGATGACGGAAAAAATTTCCGGAAATTTAATAATAAATATTTTTTTTTTAAATATTTCCGGCTAATTAAATCCACGCTGACCAAGCAAATCTTGTTCGTCTGAACAATTACTTTTATTTTTTATTAAAAATATTAAAATCCGTGATCACGGAGCTTTCAGGATTGCTGGCTCCTCGCCTACTACGAACAACATACTTTTATTTTAACTGACTATTAAGTCATTTTATTCATATACTGCTAAATATTAAGGCATGTTAAATTAATTCAAACCCAAATGTCGCCTTCAGTCGAAACCATGAATGTCGCATTAAAAAATGTCTCTCGATGAAGCGAACAAATTTGTGAAATAAAAATTTGTAAAACAAAACTAATTTTTAGGTGACGAAGATGTAAAACATACGAATTATTCATAAAACGTATGTAAAACACACCTGTAAAATATTCACACAATTTTCATAATTTTCCTCAACGTTTTTTTATTTATTTTTTGTTTATTCAAATGACTGAACAATTTCATTTTTTAATTTTAATTACATTTTTTTCATATCTTTTTAAAAAAAGAGAAGATAATATTTAGTAGCACACGAATGATGGTCTTAATTTGATGATGTTAAAATTTTTGAAAAATATACACAAAAATAAGCCGAGAATAAATAATAATAATAATTTTTTTTTTTTGAGAATTAATTCATGAAAAAAATAAATAAATTTAATGTTTTTTCAATGTATTTTGTTAAAGCTTTCTCGAGTCTACGCGTTTTGTTGATAGCTTTAAAGTAACACAGTTAGCTGAATAATAATAATGTTAACTGTGTGGTCCACAAAACTTTTTAGATTATTATTGGCTGAAGTTTTATAGTACATTGTATTTTTAAACCCCCGACCTAAAAAATTGTGTTATAAGTTTGACCGCTATGTGTGTGTGTTTGTGTGTTTGTCTGTCTGTGGCATCGTAGCTACTAAACGGATGAACCGATTTTATTTTCTTGGTTTCATTTGAAAAGAAATTTAACGGAGAGTGTTCTTAGCTATGTTTCATGTGCTAGTTAGAGTTTTGTACCCGAAAAAACTAAAAAATTGGCGACGATCTTCAAAATCGATTCAGTTTGGAAAAGGCATGACATATAATTTTAACATACAAATAATGACTATGGAAATGAATGGTCAAACAAACATGGCTCATTCATTTTGAATAGTGAAATGGTAAAAAAATAATTAGGTAATTCAAAATAATAATTCAAAAGAACAAAGTCAACTCAAATATTTCAATTTCAATTAAAATATTTCCAAAAATTTGTCCCAAAAGATGATAGCTCTCTAGGTATCCTTTTCATCTCATCTGATGCCCTTGACCATCACTTTGATATTGATTAAAGAAGGAGTGTTATAAGTTTAAAGTGTTTATTTGTACATCCGCGTCCGTGTGTTTCTTAGTGGTATCGTAGCCCCTAAATGGTCGAACCGACTTGATTGAGAACATTTTAAAGCTAAGTTTCCAAAAATCAGTTTACAAAAAGAAATCGCATTTGTTGGTTTTTCAAATTTTGTGCATTTCACTTGTTTAGTGTTTAGGATAAACTTACTTGTATGTTTATGGTGATCGAATAAATTAGTCTTTACTTTTTTATTTTTTATCAAAAATATCAATTAATTTTAGTTTTTAGCTGACCTAACATTTTACAGTTAGGACAATGTAATAACACCACTTTTAGCACGTGTGATCGTTCGATAAAGGCAGTTTTTCTTTCACTATTGCTCGTGAATGACAGATAAAAACGATCACGTTTTGTGCTAGTTATTTAATGAATTTTTGGAAAATCAAATACAGAATAATTATAACTGATCATTTTTCTGTAAACCTAAAAATTTGACTATAGTTAATTTTAATCCAAATCAAACACAACCATTAGAAAGTATAAAAAGTCTTCGTAACACTTTGTAAAGACCATACTGTACTACTCACATAAGGCGAAAGGGGAACTTATCTCTTGTATATTGTGAGCCCCACAGTAAAAGAGAGCTTTTCTACACCCTAAGCAATCCTCATACCTTAAAACTCATTGAAAATGATGAGTATGTTGTTTTCCTTTGTTTTTCATCCTCCTAAATACTTGTTACTATCATCAGTGTGCTATTTTAAACTGTCAGGATGCGTATAACGTATATTGTAGCCTGCCGTATAACAGAGTAGGGTATGGGATGTATATGAACAACGAATATGGCTCCAAGAGCACTAATAAACATTCCACACATTATTATATGCCTTCTACAATTTATATTTCATCGTCTTAATATGGGGGCTACATCGAAGAATGTATGTTACTATATTTATTATAAAGGTGATTCTTAAATTACATCATTATGTACATGGTTTATTATATGTAGTAGTAATCCCATGCGTTCCTTTCAAGAAAACTTTTAAAGATATAAAATTGAGTCGTTTGGTGAGCATTAAATTATGTTTGTATACACACATTATTGATCTTATCATCATGGTTTGCAATTTATATTAACCTAAATTACAAATGCATATCTCAAGTTAAGTTGAAAGGCTCGATCGGGTAGTTGCAGATGCAAAACCGTTGGACATCCCTACTTTTTTCTTTGAGACATTTCTAGTTTTAATTTCTCGATGTTTATTTCCTCTGCATTTTTCAAACAAATTAAGAAAGATGTGGTTCAAGAACGCTATTGTTTCTTTTTCATAGCACTCCCTTCAGAAGTTATGATTTCCGATCTTCAATTTATTTGATTGATTCCGACCACACATTTTCCTGTTACAACTTCAGTGGCTATGTCTAGTGTTCTTTGATTTGATAGCCTTTCTATCGTTCTTTTTATATCTATATTTAGTAAAAAGTTTCAAGCAATGTAATCCTTATTTTACTGTATAGCTCCTTGGTCCATATTTGTAATTTCAGCAAAAAGTCCTTTGAGAATGATTTGATCGGTTGAAGCGATAAGTTCCAAATCACCATATAAGCGTTTTTTCTTGACTTCTCAATTCGTACATATCAAGGAAAGTGGGAAAACAGAAACTAATTGTATTTACATAGATTCGTAATATCTCTTCACTTGTATTGTCATCTCGGCATCCTTTACGTGTCTCTGCTGTGAGATATGAAACTCTCGATCGATGTTCTTTAATGTTTTTGTATATTTTCAATACGACTATATATTTCAGTACATACAGTCTCATCGCAATTTTATTCAAAGATATCTAAAATAAAAATGATTATTACTAGGTGATGGCCAATTTAACTTTAATAGTAAAATATATGCTAACAGAAAATATTTACATTATATTTTTTTAGTATTGTGTCATAACAGATCACTACTTTAAAAAAACATTTTATAAATTCGTTCAAATGACATATTTTTGAAATTCATGATGATTTTCATCGACTCATTATTGATAAAAATGATAACCGCTCATGATAATCTGATTACACACCCACAATATATCTTTAAATAGCAAAATCTCAGATTAGCTAGACCCGAATTCCAAGACTACAATGTATTAGCACTAATGCTAGTCTTTATTCATGTAAATTTAATTTTTCTATTCAAATTATAAAACTTATATCTTTCTTTTTAGACTTTGTAATTCAGTTTCTTTTTTCTTTCGTTTTTTGAAAAACACCCTGTAAAAAAACTTGCTTTTCACGTCTATTCTGCTTGAATTTATAAAACATAAGAATGTTTATAATTTCACAATCATTATTATAATTTATTTCTCATATATAGAAGAGGCATTAAAATTTGTTTACTAGTTTTTATGAGATAACAACATTGCCCGTAAATAAGTTTTCGTGTTGACGCTTTGGTGCTACCTGCAGATAGAAGCGAAGTGAGACACAAATGTATCTTTATATGTAACAGTAATATGTTTGTCTTACTCGTACATTTATTATTATAACACCTGACTGTAATATTGTAACAAAAACAAAAACATTGCTCGTGTAAAATTTGTTAGAAAATTTTGTAATTTTAATACAAGAAATTAATTTTAAATTAAGTTATGTATGAAATTTTGGTGTTCGAGAAAATAAGAAGACAAAAGTTTTTGTGTTTACAAAATTTAGTTTTATCTCTTATGTGTACCTGTGTTAAATAATACATGTACCTAAACTGATTTTTGGTTGAAAATTAATATAAATTGTTTTCACTTTTTGTAAAACAATTTCAATAAAGTATCTGCTAACTAATCTATCTAACTAATTTTTCATATTTTCCCTTCGAATTAAAACTAATGAACTTGCTGTATGTTTGATTGAATTAACATTTTGTATTTTACATGTTTTAGTGGCATATACTTGTATAGGAGGAGTTTTTCGTTTTCCAGCGGGATCACAGAAATATTTTCTTTGGTAGTGCAAAATTATGTAAGTTTTTCTCATTCGTTAGATTCCGCGAACCTTTGAATGTGGACGTAGAGAAATGGTCATATCTGAATATTTATGTTACCAATGGGCAACACAAATATGGCAGAAATAGTACAACAACGGTGAATATTCCTTTCTGTGATGTTTTGAAAAACATTTATATGTTTGATATTAATTGATAATTTGATAATTTACGACCAAAGTATGAAGGCAAAGTAGGAAACCAAGATTAAAATTTGACAGTTTTTTGCATGAAATCTTTCAAAAGAAGTTCTGAAGATGTTTATTGAGTATTCACATGCTTATCATAGATCGTTGGCAGTTTTGCCCTAGGGTAGTGTCCAACTTCTATTGGTGTGAAATTACCGGACGTTCAGAACTCTGAATAAGGATCGAAAAGATTACCTTAGGAAACTAAAAATGATCGAATTAGAATACTGAAGTTAATATTATCGAAGGAAAAAATAAAGAAAATTGTTATCAGTTCCCAAATCACTTCAAAGTTAATATAACAAATAAGAGAGGAGGAGAAAATACTGGGTGGTGATTAAATATGTAAGAGAACTACTTTATGCGGGAGTGTCTTAATGCCGAATGCTCCACTATATTCCTTCTTTTAGTTTGGAGAAGGCTTTAAGGAAAAAGGTAATTTGATGAAAAGTGTTCTTTGATACGTTTCGGGGATTTTTTAAATTTTGTAAAATTCACTTGTATAAGACATAATTTTCTATATAAATATAAGTAGCAAATTTTTGTACATGAAGTTTATTTAAGTTTTATAATATATCATCGAATTTGTATGCGAAAATTAATATAAATCATTTCTATTTTTTGTAAAAAAAAAAAAAAAAAAAAAGCAATTTCAATAAAGTCTCTAGTAACTAATTTTTCATATGTTCCTCTAAATTAAAACTAATAAACTTGCTGTGTACTTAATTGAATTTACCTTTTTTCCAGATGTATCATAAAATCAAATTAAAAAGTACAAGAAATAATAAAAAAATAATACATGGTAAAAAAAAAATTGTAAATAAATTTTTCGTGTCTGTGAGTTTTTTTCATTTCGTGAATAATAAAATATACCCCATACGATGACGTAAAATATGCAACAAAATCAGTTTACAGCATACGCTTGAGGAAATATTCACATCGTCCCACATCATTAATCTCTCTTTTCCTTTCGCAGTTTTATTTTACATACTCAATGCGATGGTCATCTCTTGTGTACATATAAATATATATTTATTGTGTGATGCAAACCTTGAAATCGGAAGAGAGTAATATTTTATTGGTTTATACGATTTAATGAGTTAGTTATGGCTGACATTGTCAATTGTTTGGGTAGGATAGCTAGCATACCTTAATACAGTAATGCTCAATTAGTTGCTTCGTTGTAGCTCTGATGCTGATACAGAAATTTTGAAACGCTTTGTCGGCAGCACACCAAGTATACAAGTTTAACTATAAAGTGAATGGTACACACTCCAAAAGCTCACTTAAAAGGGATGAGTCTTTCGAAAATTTTGAATTTGTTGTTGTTTTTGGTGTTTTCTTTTGGTTATCTCTTGTGTACATATTCGCTCCGTGTCTGAGTTTTATTGAAGGCGTTTACATGGAAACGGTACACTACTTTAGTTATAGAATTTTATGGATGCATATATAATGGTATGGATTGCATTTATGACTTACATTGGAAATTTAATATTATTGTCTCACAAATTTTAATAAATAATTATGATAATTTACATTTGAAAAATAATATTTGTCCAATTTGATTTCTTATTTTCACAATTTTTAATGCATTAAGTTTAATAAATTAGTGTTTTTCAATAATTTTGTTTGACATTTTCTATAACATTAACATGTAAAGAATTGGAAATTAGTCATAACAGCCTCCTTTATCGCCAAAATTTTTCACTGAAAGCGCTGGCATCGATTTTATTGTCCCTACCATGACTACGCACACAACGAATAAATATATATTTATTGTGTGATGCAAACCTAGAAATAATGAAGATACTAATATTTTATTGGCTTATTTGATTTGCCTATCCACGATTTAATGAGTTACTTATGCCTGATATTGTCAATTGTTTAGGTAGAATAACTAGCATAGCTTATTTATTAACGCCCAATATGTTGTTTCGTAGTAACAGATATTTTGAATTTTTCGGAGTCTTCGAAGTCTTTAATAGAATAATTTATGAAAGGTTAAGCTTGGATTTTAATACATTGCTTTTATGGAAATATATCCCAAAAAAGAAATATTTTGAATGATTTTGATAATTTTTATTTGGATCGAAAAATATAAATGAAAAAAATTTTTTTTTTGGTCAAACAAAACATTTTGGCAGTGCCATAGTCAAGTATCCAACCATAAGCGGCGCATATGAGCAGCTTAGATTAAGAGATGACTATAACTTCTTTAACTTTGATGATAAATTAAAAGTTGTACGGAAAAAATAAACCTTTTGTAGATATCCGGCTTAGTTTTCAAAATATCGTAAGCCTAATAATTATATCCAAATTGGTACTGTGGTATTCTCATAAGATTTTCTTGTCAGTGGTAGATATTAAAAAAAATAATTTTCCGATTTTAATCAACATCGTTTAGGTACTTTAGTATGTTGGCTCGCTATGGGCATATCGCCAGAAAATTATAAATAAGTGCATACTTATTAAGAGCATACTTATTATTATTAGTTTTAAATAGATTGACCGTCTCTAACTCGAAATAATTTCAATTACAGTTCGCATAATTAACATGGTGATGAGCATAGTTAATTTTGAGTTTTAACAAGTAACAACTACATTGTGTGCTGTGTTCGCCAGGTTATTCTCAGTTTCAAACAATAGACGCTTTGTTTACAACACACAAGTATGCAAGTTTTACACACGTATAACTAAAAAGTTACTAGTTCGCAGTCCAAAAACTCCAAAAAGAGGATGAGCTTTACGAAAATTTTGGATTTTAGCCCGATTTTTTTTCTTTTTCATACTTTATTTTAAAAGTTTTTGTAATCCTTGTCGTTTTTTTTTTTTGTCAAACAATAGGGTCGAATTCAAAATTGATTGTAATAAATCTTATTGGTACACTCAGTAGAGTAATCAATGTGTTTCTATTTCATTCACTTACATTGACCATATACAAACCTCACACTCACACCGCACGCTTTAAAACCATATAGACATACACATATAGATGTAGGTACACAGACACAAATTCAGATTATAAATATGTTTCATACGTGTTATTATTATGTACAAAAAAAAAAAACAAAAAAACTTGTACTGTGTACAATTATTTTATAAATATCATTCCTAGTGTGTAGTCATTCGTATATTATTCGTACAAATACGAGTTTTGTATATTTTCTCTCGTACAGCATATAAAATTATTACATATTTTTCACATATTTTTATTTGTTTAGTTTTTTGCATGTCATTTTGAACAAAAAACTTTATTATTATTTTATTTTGATAAAATACTTTTCTATATTTTCACAATCACCAGCTCAACATACATACTTTCCCACATAAGCAGATGTTAGATGGATTTTTTTTTAAATTTTATTTTTTATGTATGACACAAAATATTGTGTATTGGTCGCTGAAGCAGTAGAGGGACGTGGAGATTGGAAGTAATAAAAAAAGTTTTCATAAAAAACATGACATATTATTATGCATTGTGAATTTATTGTGAAATAAGGAGTAACTTTTTTCATTATTCTGCTTTTAAAACATTTTTCCCAAACATTTATTAAGCATAGATACATATTTATATTTACTATAAATCATAGTATCCACGGATTATTTTATTAACATAGGAGTTAACAAGTGAAGCAAGCGCCTAAAACCTTGTACTTTGTAATTACCTTTTAACTTTTTGGTTTTTTTTAGGCTGGTGTTTTCGTCAAATTTTTCATTAAAATACCTCTAGTTTGCCACGTCTGCTAGAAACACACTGTTTTTGTTATAAAAATAGACATCTTTTGTCAAAAGTTTTTATTTTGCAATACATATTTACTATTTTCACAGCTTTTAACGATAAGGTACCTTAAAAGGTGGTCTTTTTTACAACATACTCATGTGGTAGCTTGCTATATAGTTTTTTGTTGTAACTAGTGTTTAGCAATTTATTTTTCCGGCTTTAAGAAATTTTTCAGGATTAAACAGTCTTTTGTTTCTCGCACTTTTCGAATGATAGGTTACATGCTTACGATTGCACAGTTTTATTTTCCGTTGATTTTTATCAATTAACCTATAGTCTGACCATGCAATATTTTCGTGGAATTCACCTGCCATTCATATTGCGTAATAGGACTTATGAACATGGGTACGAAAACTATCAATGTTTATCAACACCTTCTTTTTCTTTTTCCATAAATTCTATGAACATTGCTTTTTTGAATTCATGCTCCTCAAGTTCAATTTTTCTCCATTCCAATTAAATTTTTTTAAAATTAATGTCTCCAGCGTTTTGCCCATTAAACTAGCCTTTTGTCTAACGATATCAGCCCACAGTAGATCCATAGTTAGGTTCACAAACAGCCGAAGCTTAAAATTTGGAACAAAACTCCTAATCGACAAGAAAAAAAACTAGTCAAAAATCATTTTTTTGTTATTGTTTCGTATATCAGGGTCTCTCTTAAGCTACTGATATCGAAAATTACAAACTTTTTGGTACAATATTTATTCATGAAATAACAGTAATATTTGTTAAAATACCCATTACATTGATTTTTCATGGAAGTGTTTTCTATTTGATAATAAAATAAATTCATATTCACACTTGTGTTTATACTAATATATGAATAACAATTATATATTGTTATTGTTAAAAGCTAATAACAACAATTCGATAGATATAAAATAATAATACAGAGGTATCTACTACCTATATATGTGTACCATTTATAAACAGAGGCATAGACCGAGAGTCCATAACGAAAAGAAATGTCAATGTTTCTTTTTGTTTGCCTGATTGTTAAACGTAAGATTGCATATACAGAAAAATGAATTTCTAACCATGTCTCCACTGTCCAATTTATGAAAATCGAGTTTGTCGATTCTTGATTTGATTTTCGAATTTTTGACGCAGGAACAAATGACAGAAAGATTGCAATTGTCGAAGAAATTGAAAGATAAAGTGCAATTTTTCGATCATTAGAAAAAATTATTCAAACTTTTCTACAATTTTCAACTTCCGCTTAAAATATGAATTTTTATTATGGGCTTCTATAAATATTTATTTCTATTGTTACGCATTAAACTCTGTGCATAATTAATTAGCAGATAATTAATTTTACCCTACTAAATATTGTGTTATTTGTCCTGTAATTTATCGAAAGATAGCGTTATTAGTATATTAACATTCTAGAAGAAACGCTAGTGGTATTTTTTTTACTATTATTTGTTAACAAGATGATAATACTATAATAGATAACACAACTGAACATTATTTTAAATTACCTACTCTGTAAAATTCTAAATCTAATGTTGTGATAGTCTTTTCGTAAAGTTTACCACAATAAGTGGAATTTACAAAATTAAAAAAATCCCTAACAAACGCGCTTTATTCCTTGTAAACTGATTTTTGGAAACTTAGGTATAAAGTCGACCGTTTAGGGGCTACTGAGAAACATACAGACGCACAGATAAACACTATTAATTAACTTATAAAACTCATTCTTAAATCAATATCAAAGTGATGGTTAATGACATTTGAAGATCATCGCCAATTTTTTAGTTTTTTCGAGTACGGAACCTTAAGCTCGCACTCCGTTAAATTACCTTTCAAATCTAACCAAAGAAAAATAAAATCGGTTCATCCGTTTAGGCGCTACGATGCCAGAGACAGACAAATACACAGACACACACACATAGCGGTAAAACTTAAAACACCCCTTTTTTATTTCGGGGGTTAAAAATAGGCTATTGGGGGATATATTTAACTATATTACTTCTACAAATCCTGCAAATCACAGACAGACAGACAAAAAGAATCACAGTTTCACGTGATCTCACGGTCTAACACATTGAGTAGCAGGTACCTTAGTACAAACTAAACATGTCTGTATACAATTATAATATGAACAGCACACACATTTGTATATGTAATATACAATGTTATTGTGTTATGTTATGTTATAATAACACTTTGATATAATAATTTTATATTATAAATAAACAAATAAACATTCACTAAATGCAATGTTTGGTTTAAGGCATATACAGGGAGAGATAAAAAGAGATGATTTTATGTTAAAAGTATTCTATAATTCGATATTGGGTGGTCAAAAACAAATAACGTACACTACAAAAGATCTCGCGAAAAAACTTTCAGCGTTTATAAATTAAAAAGCAGCAAGCACACACTCCTTAAATATTTTGATTTTTAACTTATGCCGAGTTAAAACTCAGTCGATTACTGAGTCTAGTAACTGAGTCTACACTGATAACTAGTCTTAAGTATAAGAGAACTAATACCTAGCGTAATATTTGCCTGAATAGAAAAATATTATTTTTTTACCGTATATTTATCCAAAAATATCTTACAAAATGTTTTGAGAAAAAATTTTCTTGTCCGAATTTTATTCATTGGAAGCTATTCATTAAATTGATGAATGATAATTTTTATATTCGTGTACCCCATTGTATGAAGCCTCGTTTGCTTTTTTTAAAAAAGCACAATACTAATTCTTGGGAACTTGGGCGGTATAATAATTAGATGTTAGATTTTCAAAATTATCTTAACGTTTCGTTGGTATTTAACTGCTGAAGATTTTTTGAGGTTAATACCCTCGTGGTGATCACTGATCCCATGATAACAGGGCGAAAATCGAGTTAAAATTACAACAACAAAAAATTAACTGTCATTATCATTCCAAAGTCAATAATACAAATAAAAACAACTATTTTGAAAAAGTCTTTTAAGGCCTTTTCTTTCGTGGCAAATATTACTTGAAACTTAAGCTCTTAAAAGTTTATATTATTACGTTTGTGGGAAGTGAGACCCTCTTATTTTGCTTTGTAAAAGCTCTAAATTTAAAATTTGGCCATGATATTTGTCTACAGCCCATTTCCCATCGTGCGTCTCTTATGTGGGATAGTTCATGAAAATCTTAAAACAAGGTAGATACTATTTCATAATTTCACAACTTTCTTGATTCACCTGTTTAACTTATTATTAAGGGTTCGCCATTGTGAAATTTGTTTTAAAAGTTTTCACCATTTTTGTACCGTTAAAGATTATTTTTGACAGATGTGAAGTTTTTCTAACTGATTTACAAAAATATTACGATACACGCATTAAAAAAAATTGACATTAGTAGTAAAGTTTTGCTTTTTATCCACCTGTAATTGAAGTGTTCATGGAAAAATTCTCGCTATTGTTTGCAAAATAGAGCAGCCAATAAACGGCGAATGATGCAGCATTTTTTCATAAAGAAAAAAATTTGTAGATGTAGTCGCGGTTACTATTCACACGCCTACTTGTTTCACAAGTAAATAGTTTCTACTTGAAATTGAACTTTAAATATAATTACGTCATTAGAGCGAAAAAAACTTCTCTCTTAATGGAAAACTCCATATTTACTTAGGTATGAGATATATAGATATACCATTAAAGTTTTTAGAATAATGTTTGCTAATAAACATTACATTTTATTTTATTATTATACCTCTTTCTATACGCTAACATTCAGGTTGATCAAATACATTTTTTTTTTCTACTTTTTTCGGTATTATTATTATTATTATTATTTTTGTATGTACGAAAAACTAAGGGATGTATGTATGAATAAATATGAATGAATGGTGTTGGGGTCAGAATACAAACATTGTAAAGAAAAATAACTATAAAAAATTGTTTTAAAGTTTGAATTTTCATAATTTCACTTTTTATTGTAAATATTATTACTAATACTTAAATTTAAATGCGAACGTGTTTGTTCATAAAGTAGGTTAAATGATTTCAATTTAATTGTTTTTGTTCAGCATTCGTAAAATCATAATCTTACAATTGAAACGATTTAATGTTTGGAGTTCCAAGAATGATGTTTATTTTACTATCCAATTTACGAAGATAATATTTTTTTTATGTCGTAAAAATTTGTGATTTGGTACTTTTGAGTTCTAACGTTTTTGAGTTAGAGATATTTATCTCTAAAACTAATTTACAAATGTTCTTTGTTAATTTAAGTCAACGATTATTTTTAATTAATGACGGAAATTAGGGTTTTTTAACCCCGACTTTACTATGCTGAGGGTTATGTATTTGACCGGTATGTATTTATGTTCATCTGTTCCCTCCAAGCTTCTAAACTACTTACCTTAATGTAACAAATGAGATGTCGTTAAAAGCGTCTTGATCGTCCGTTGTTTATAGAGCATGAGACTTGACTTCAAATCAAATTTAATATTGATGGCGCAAGGGGATATAAAGTGGCGACTCAAAAAATTTTTTTTTTTACTTTTTAGCGCAACATTAATGTCGGTTTTCATATGATCCAATCTATTCCAATTTTTGAAATTTACCGCCCCTTACTCCTTTACACTAAAATTTATATTCATTTTCAGAATATTTTGTATTTACGATAAATAATGTAAGACAGATAATTATTTTAATGTATATAAATATCTTTATTTTTATTTTCAGATATGATAAACAATATTAATTCTTAAGAAATTTTTCCCTTTTTTTATTTTGTTCAAGTAAAAATCCATTGAATGAGCGAACGACCGCTTTTCTCAATCGAATATAGAAAATAGTAAATTTTTTTCCAATATTTTCTCAGTTCTTTTTTACCACAAATAATCGTCTTTAATACATCCTGTTTTTTCTTTAGACATTGTGGCTCACATAAATAAACCTGTAGGTACTACTACCAAAAACGTAAAAGTGGATTGAATTTTTGAAAATATCACTTTATTGTTTTATTATTTGAAAAGAAAATCAGCAGTTTTTAAATAAAAGTAAAAATGCACACTTTTCACGACAAGCGTGAGTCAAATATTGATGATATCAAAACCCAAATATGGATGAATTTGTAATAATCATGATTCTTTATTGAATATATAAATGAATCGATTATTGTTTTAATTACGTAATAAGAAATTTTAAAATTCCAGGTAGGTATTGTGGCATTATAAAATATAATATTTAATTTAAATAACCGATTTTCATTTGTTTATGGATTTTATCTAGTTAATCGATGTATAATTAGAATTATAACTAAGATAAAAATAAATTAGCCCCAAGGCCCCAAAAGATGGATCTGGACGCCACTGGAAGCAAATGCTAAAATATCTGCAAAACAACATTTTTTAGCTTACTTTGATAATTCTTTACGTTTTCTTTACAATACAAAGATAAAAATTTTTTCATTTTCGTCACTACAAAACTGAGAGTGCTTGCATAAAGCATTATTTAACTTAAATTTAAAAGCGATTTGAAAACTTGCCAAGAATTTGATATACAAAGACTTTTACGTAATAGTCTAACTAGCCCGATAACATCGCCCGTAAAATTCCTGATGCCATTTATCAGTGTTGTATCAGTTTTGCATCTTTTATTTATAGTATAAACAGCATAAAGATCCAGCTTGCGTAGCTTATTTAATAATAATCGTTATTATTAAACGTTAATAATAATTACTGGAGTGAACTACAAAAGTTTTTTGGAAATACTCTAACAATTGATATAAATGGGGTTAATATCAGAGTTTTGGCGTATTTTTCATGAACAATAATAAGCTACAAAAAAAAAAAAAAAAAAACAAAAAAAAAAAAAAAAAAAATCCATTCCATTTAAAAAACAAAGTTGGAGGACCTCCGTTTCACCATCAAGATTACACCGTATAAAAAACGAAATACACTTTTTTCACTCCCTTTTAAAAACAAGGCATTATGTCTCCACATTTTTTTTAACTTTTGCGAAATGTACATCTATCTAGCAAGAAGTATTTAGAAAACCCGATAGTTATATAAAATTAAATGTAGTTTTGTGCGTCATCGTTTTTTCTTTGGATTTTAAAAGCTTAGCGTATTTATTAAAGCTATTAGCCATTTAAGATAACGCAACCGCAAGTATTAAAAATATTAAGTTTCTGCACTAAAATTTGAAAATAATTCTTTGCATTATGGACAAAAAAATGACTGAAAATTTAAGTATGTTCTTCAAGTTCACATTGAATATCAGTGCTTGAATTATTTTTATTCATTAGTTTAAAAGATTCATGTGGAATAAAATGGCAAAATATTATTCCCGAAAATTTAGAAAATTTGTTTGGTACCTTTATGAAAATTGGAATCAATAGATTCACAATTTGTAGCTGTACATAAAGGAAAAAAATTTTCAATCAATTTGCTTATTTTTAGAAAAGGAACATTTTTTGTACTAGAATTTTTGTTACCATCTATTACGGTTTTAGAAAATGGGTTTTACGGACCCACGACCAAATTGCCCTATACTGCTCGTCTACGAACTCAAAGCCACTCTTTACGTCCTGGACACGCTATAAAAAATTCAGCTCGATAATTTCGATTTTGAGTGCTCGTGTTCACGCACGGAAAGATGGACGTACGGACAGGCAGACATACGAAAATGGTCTAACTAGTTTTATTTATTATTATCCATACAAAAATTGTGTTTGTAGTATCAATATTTCTAAGCGATGCATATTTGGCACGAAACTTAATGTACTTTCAGATATTTCATATATATTGTATAAAAGTTACTAAGCATTTACAATAAAAATTACTAAGCACTTACTGAGCAATTACAAGATTTTCACATTTGCTTTCAGCAAAAAAACATATCTCAGTCCTGAATTGTCGGTTATGAATACAAAATCCAAATTATAAATTTTTCCTTGCGGTGTGTATTTCTTAGAAAGCACATGGTATATTTATAGAACCATATGAATTGCGAACAAAGTAAAAAAGGATAATAGTTTGAATAAAAATAAATTCACCAACAATATCTCTCTGCAACAACTCACATACCCCATAAAAAACCCTTTCCCATGCATATCTTTAAAAATTCTCTACACTTCGTAAAGGATGTCCCAAGAACTACATCTGCCACATGTGTAGTAAAATCTGTTTGTTCCGACGAGAGTAAAGATTATTTGATAAACAGGTACAAGTTAAAAAAAATCAAAGTATATGTAAGTGTTAAAGTGTACAATATTTTTGTAAAAATGCACGTTTGGAAAATAAATGGCTTTTTACCCGAATTTCTAGGAGTAGTCACTTTGTATATTTGTTTGTAAATTTCTTTATAAGCACGAATCTTCCAAACTGCTCAATGGACACCGAAAGTTAAGGTATCGTTCTATTCGTCCCAGTGTCCTTAGTTTTTGTGTTTGATTTAGTATTGGGATTTGAAAAAAAAAAAGAAATAAACGGCCCGAAACATCAGACAAGACTTTATTATATTATAAAATTGATATATTATTGATATATTATTCTTGTAATATAATGGGTAATATAATATTTAGAAAGATATAGTTTGGTAAGGGTCAGGTTAAGCAAAGATACGCAAGTTACAAAAGTTACTTAAAAAGACATTTTAGATAATATTTATCAATGTTGGGTAGAGTTGATTTGACCACATTTGACGATTTCATTCCCTCCAGCTCCACGGCTCCAGGAGAAGGGGTCCCAGAGGGTAGTTATATTAATCCTAGGACCTTGTTGATATAAGCCCTGATACGAAGTTCACTTCTGTCCCCTCAGCCTATGCCTATAAAATCCCTTTTTCCTGTATTTTGAAATGTTTTCCCTAGGGTGTGGCCTTCTCGAATTTTCCCGGATATGTGGGTTATACCAATCCTAGGAACACCTTAAGGTCTAGGCTTGTGTCCAGTTTAATCGAAATCGTTAGAGCCGTCTTTGAAAAAACCCAAAAAAAGGTTTTCCCAAGGGTGTGAGCCTTCTCGAATTTTCCTGGATATGAAGCCTATACCAATTCTAGAAACACCTTAAGATCCAGTCTTGTGTCAAGTTGAATCGAAATCGTTAGAGTCATTTTTGAGAAAACCCAAAAAAAAGGTTTTCCCTAGGGTGTGGACCTTCTCGAATTTTCCCGGATATGTGGGCTATACCAATCCTAGGAACACATTAAGGTCTAGCCTTGTGCCCAGTTTAATCGAAGTCGTTAGAGCCGTCTTTGGGAAAACCCAAAAAAAAGTTTCTCCCAAGAGTGTGAGCCTTCTCGAATTTTCCCGGATACAAATTAACCTAGCCTATCGAGTAATATCAACATAAAATAAAAAGAGGAGTACAAAAATATGTATGAGTTATATGTTTAAATTTAATTAGAAATAGTAAGTTGGTTTCATTTTAGTGCCGGGACACTACAAAGTCATATCCAAAATAAATAGCTTCAAAATAAAAAACCCGACTGCGTCAAATAAAACCTGAAAAGAAAGAGACAAGATAGTAGTTTACATAGCGACTTTAACAATCGGGGCCCATTCAATACTAGACCAACACAAATCTTGCGAATAATGGCATCCGATTGTTCAAATCGTTATGTAAACTACTGAACTTGTTTCTTTATTTTCAGGTTTTAATTAACACGGTAGGGTTTTTGTTTGTTTGTTTGGTTGTTTTTTTTTTTTTAAATTATTTTTTTAATTTAAAAGTTTGGCGATAAAAGTG
The DNA here is from genome assembly GCF_905475395.1 of Chrysoperla carnea. NCBI lineage: Eukaryota > Metazoa > Arthropoda > Insecta > Neuroptera > Chrysopidae > Chrysoperla > Chrysoperla carnea. The sequence continues at coordinate 56,410,181 of NC_058337.1, read as the reverse complement.
CATACATTTAACGATAAATATTTGAGTTTGACCTTATGAGAGTCTGTAAGAAGAAATTTTAATTTTTCAGGCTGGTATCAGTAGTAGTTATATCAGTTATGTCACAATGTTACAAAAAAGTATAGATCATTTTAAATGTAAACTACTCAACATATAAAGCACTTAAAGTCCAAGTTGTTTGTGGGACACTCTATAAGTACGAAAACAAATTTTTTTTGAAAGGGACGAAGCTAAATAATGAAAATTTATAGAAACCATATACTCATTTGTTGATATTCAACCATATATGTATACTATAGTAAAGATAAATTATTGGTTCCAATAAAATTATTCGAAAAATTTATATTTTGTTGCTTTTCTTTTTATTTCGAAAATAGTCTGAGGAAAAATTATTATATTTGTATTTTAATACTTTTCATTTAGGTTTGGGAAGTGTTTTGCTTGACTTGAAAACTTCTAGGCAGTGTATTTGAAAATTTTTACAGATTCGGTGAGACCATCGACAGTATAAAATCTGTCACATAATGTTTTTCAAACTACCCTTGCAACAGCTTAATTATTAACAAACAAACAAAAAATTTAACACACAAATATATTTTTCTTGTTCGCAAGGTAGCGTGTAAATAAACACTTTAGGTTTGTAATAAATGCCGGAGGATTGAGGCATAAAAGAAATTGGCCAATTAAAAAGTTTCACAGATTTTGTTGGTTTTTTTTTTCTTTGTATTCTTAATACATAGCACATAGCAGAAGTTCTTTAATCAAATTTTCTATAAGGATTATATAATACAGGACAGACAGGATAAAGAATAACAAACACACAGGATACGAATAGATAATAATGCGCAGCACCAAAGACCGACCAAATAATAATCATAAAAAAAGTGTATCAATTTTGATATGAATTGATGGTGTGAATAATTTAACATAAATTAACATAATACTAAAGCTAAACAAAGATATATGAGAGTGAAGAGATAAAGATACAATGATATTTCACAAAAATGTGTTGAAAAAAGAAAAACATATAGTATATTACCATCGATGTGTACTTTAACAGTAGAACGCCAATCAAAAACATTGATTTAATTATTAAACGATCTAGTAAGACAGTATTATTAAGGAAATAAATGTGTTCAGAGGAAATAAAGTAGTAGTCCTTTGTTTTCCGAGGTAAATGATTAACATTATTCATAATTCCATAACTGCCTCTAAAGCAAAGTGTCGTTTAACTATATTTTACTAATTACTTTTACTTAGAAGGGCGGTTGTTTGGAAATTGTTTAAAATCGAAAGATCTTTAGGAATGGAGCTGAAAATAATTGTACTACTTCTAGGACCTAATTAACGGGAGAAATTTGGATAAGGCATCTGCAATTTTTATTTAAAAGAATGGACATCCACGGCTAGTTTGCTTAATCAATCAATAGCCGATATGTTCAGGAGACTAGTTAGATTTAAAGCATCAACATAAAAATCTAATCACAATACAAGAAATAACGCATCCTTTTCGAATTCAGGAAAAAATAAACCCAGAAAAACAGCGAAAGATAAAACAGGACGGAAAAAATAACCTTGGAAAAAATAGACCCGAATAAATAAGGGACGGAAAAAAAGACCAGGAAAAATGTCTACGGAAAATAGATCCGGGAAAAACAGACCGAAAAAATGGTTCCGAAAAAAATTATAGATTACTTATATCCTGGAAGCTGTAACTTCTCAGAAACCGTGCAAAAGAATTTAGTTTCTTGTCAGAGCATGTAATACGTATAATAAAGCTTTCATAGTTTTTCCCATTTAGTTAGGTAGAATTATTATTATTATTATTAATAGTTTTTTTTTGATAGTTGAAGCAGTAAAAAAACTCCATGTAAACCAAGATTTTTAGGACATTTTCAGATTTTGCTCTGATTAGCCAAAAATAATACCCAACTATATATTTTATACTTTAACTCATTAAAATTACGACTTCATTTTGATTTAATTGGACAAATGAACTTATAATAGAATCATGTTGGTGACGGTATATCCTATTTCAATGATGGAACCTAATTAAGTGCTCTATTCAAACAAGTAAAATTGAATAAACTGTATTTACGAAAATGTCAGAGATTAGACGAACGTTCGTTGAACATATTTTTCAAACAATGAAGATATCCTGATATGGTATAGACATCTGTGTGTATAAAGTATAATATTATACTTACCGTATACATAAACCAAACAAACACGTATAAATTTTTCACGAAAAGGTAATAGAATTGATGTTTTTCTAATATAAATCCGAACTTTATAGGGGAAAATTTCCACACAAATATATATTAGAAAATTTATATTATAATATGAAAATACGTAAAGTTCATATGTCTATCCTTTTTTCTAGTATGAGTTTTCATAAAATATGTTCCAACCAATTACATAAAGTGTACCAAATTTTTGAACGAAATTCTTAATAAAGTAAAGAGTTAAAAGTAAATGGTACAAGAAGAGTGGTAAGAAAATGAGAGAAGTCGTTATAAGGATCAGGCTTTATTTTTTTTTTAACAAAAGATTTTCATTTTCTTAATATATACCGATATGTATAGTGAAAATGTATTCAATGATCGAGAATCGAGTCGACAATTGAGAATTAAATAATTTTGGGGGACCATTTCTCTACGCCTAGCTTAGTTAGAGGCAGTTTAACTATTCGAAAACTGCTATAAACACATAATTTGGTTAGTAATTCGGCATACAGTTGTTTGTAAGGCCAGTACCTCCCAAGGGGAGCTTTTGCAGACACACATCTCATATCAAAATATTTGTTTCAGTGTAACGTACTACTCGCGTTATAACTTCCCATTCACTCCAATACATCTGGTATAATAACCCTCAGAACAATTTCTTCATGATACCTCAAAGAAACTGATACTTTATGTTTGTCAACTTATGGTCTCTAATAAACGCGTTTCGTTAACAATGATGAAACTTTTGATAGCACAACGGAATAATGTCTTGAATAAGACGAATTTTCTTCAACTGGGAAAGAACTAACTGTATTGAAACTCGAAAAGAACTGAAACTTTTTTTTTAAGTCTTCAATATTTTACAAATGCGGACTGACAATTTATAAAAGCAAAATCCTCCTGTAAGAAAGTTAAATTTTTATTTGAATAAATATTTAATGGCCACCAAAAAAGTTTGTTTGGTTCGTATCGTAACGAGAACGATAGCTTTTCAATAATTTTTTTTTTATTTAGTTGTAAATACACAAAACTCTACACCTTGCTTCAGTTTGTTGTATACCGTGAAAAACTTTTATGAAAAAAGCACACATAGTTAGTTGAAAGGTGAGATATGTCTGTCGTTACACACAGAAGTTAGTTGGAAGCTTTTTTGCTTGTTGTTCGTGTTTGGTTGTTTGCAAACACATAATAACTAGAATATGATTACTCTTGGCAACTCGTTCCTTTACATTACCCACCCTATATATATTCATATATTGAGTGTTCATCTTTAAGCGGTGATTTTTATTGCAAATTTATTTTGTTTATAGAAATGCTAACAAACTTTTCCTAGGGATTGGAACCACGAAGAGTAGATATTTAATTTTTTTTCGCATGCATACAATACAAAACATAATCTTAAAAATAAACCTTGATAACCATAGCTGATGACTCTTTCACAAAAAGCTTAACTTTCTGGGAATATAGTTAATTGTCGTTTAAAAAATTTCAATCAACCATGCCTAAACACAGGATTAACTCAATGAATTTTCAGAGTATTTGTTTGTATTAGAAGATTTACTTGTAGCGGAGAAAGAATTCAACTGAAATATTCGTCTTCATAGTAACCATAAACACTTAAATATCGCATAGGTGGAAAAAGATATTGCTATGTTTATTAGATCAATATAGATTGAGATAAAGTACCACAAAAGAAGGCTACAAAATTATCTAATATCATGTATTAAGAAAAATCGAAAAAGTTTTTTTGGAAAACTAAGAGTCAGCCTATTATCCTTCGTAACTAACAACAAAGTCTTCAAATTTTCAGCTTTGATCTCTCATCCTTCTTGTCTGTAAAAAAGAAACCCACGACACATTGAAGTGGTGACTTATATTTAAAATTTTATGAGACTATCACAAAGCGACTTTTTAACATTAATTTTGAATCGATTATATATTTTCTGGTTGATTATTTTATAATTCTGTTGTTGATTCAATTTATGTAATTATTAAATATGAAATGATTTAATTTTATATTTTCATAATTTTGCGGTTAAATAAGTTCTATAGGCTAGAGATAAAAAGGCTTCGGCTTTAATCCTTGAACATTTTAAGCATTCGGTCAATAGTAGCTTTGATATATATATATAATATAATTGTTTAAAAAAAATATATTTTTTGTGAAAGTTAATTGTGTCTTTCTTTCACACCCGGTATAAATATGTACACAATTTCAATAATAACAACATACATACCGTGTCATATGCTTTGCTATTACCAACAACGATTGTGTATAGCAAGAGCACACAAAGCTCTCATACCATGTGATCATATCAAATCAAACCCCATATTCACACAATCTCCCCCCCCCCTCCCATTCTCCAATATATATATATATATATATATATATATATATATATATATATATATATATAAATATATATATATATATATATATATATATATATATATATATATATATAGATATATAGATATATAATAATATTTGTAACATGAATATGACAACTAGTAAAGGTAAATATAATAAGCTCCTGTATGTCACAAGCTGTATGGCGCCATCATCCGCCATCTTTCACACCTGATTGGTCTACATAATCATGATAATAATAATAATCATAATAATATCTAGAAATACCTCGACGGTGAACGAGCGACGAGAGAGATTTCATAGATAAATAAATAAAATACGAGATTTATATATTTGATAATCTAATCACCATAAATTTCTGCCTCTGAAATTACAGGGATGGACGTTTTTATTAATTTAACAACATATATTTGAGTTGATATGATATAAGACGTTTTCTATAATAATTTTGTATAACGGATGTTTAATGTGACATTCTTTTCGCAAGGATCGAAAAAATAACAACTTCTCAACTATATTAGTCACATTAACTTCGAGTGATAATTTTCAATGATTATCAAAAATTTAAAACTTGGTTTTTTTTAGGCAAAAACAATTTTTTTTTTTTGAGAAAACTTTTGAAAGCTATGCATTATCTTTCACGGGATCTGGAAAAATAGCATTAAAAACACTCGATTAAAATTATAGAATAAGCGTTTTATCATAATTCTAGTAATCTCATAATTCGTCGAAACGGTGAAGAATGGGATAGAATAATCATTGACTTTTCTTTATTAGAACACCAAAGAGTATGCTTTTCAAGATCAGGATACAATTATAAATTTGTTTTGAGATCCACGAATGAAAACACCAAATAATAGCTCTCCATTGTTAGATTGTTAGCTGATTTTGAATGAAAATAATTATTATGTTAGTATGTTAATGGTTCTTTAATGGATCGGTGGGTCCAATTACGGAAGCTCAGATTGCTAATTGTAAAAATTAATCTATATAGTATCTAATAATCTCTGTGCAACTGATACGATCATAAATTCATTATTGTATCGTTTACATGAACGCTTATTTCATTGCTTTTCCAAGCATTATTCAAGAAAACTATAAAAAAAATTCGAGGGGAGTGCTACCTTTTTACCTTTATTTTATTTTTTTCGGAAATAGAATTTATTCAGCAAAACTTGAGTGTAAAAATATTTTTGCAACTAAATATGTTTCCACACGTTGTACTCTATCAATTTTCAATAGAAAAAGTTATTCCTTTTCGATTTGAAGTCTTCTTAACTCTTGCTTGCCAAACTCATACAATTATTGTATGAAAAAGCTTTTCTTTGCAGAATGAAGTCCCAGATTATTGCTAAAAGTTTCAGTTGGTTATGCGTTGGGGGCCATCCATAAATTACGTCACACAAATTTCAGGACTGTTTAACCCCTCCCCCCGTCATTGTCACAAGTTGTCACATTTTGAAAAGTCCCTCCCCCCTGACATGACGTCACACATTTTCCAATTTTATCGAAAAATAATATAATAAAGTTATTTCCATTTATTCTTATATTTATTGAATAATCTTTAATAAAATCAACTTTTAGTTAAACATTCAAAGTATAGAGACAACGAATGACCAGCTAAGAAAGAACTTAATTATGCTAATCAAAAATACAAAACTTGTGTCCATGGACTTTGGACCCACTCCTTTATATTATTTGTTACTGGTAATATCTGTTGAACGTGGATCCGAATTAGGATCTCCGGGCCCTACACTTTAACCACAGTATCGAGACTGAAGCACAGTGAAGGACGATCGAAGATTAAGCTCCTTGAGCCACAGCTGCACCCGATCGTTACGACGCCCTTATTATAAAGATATATAATAAAGATTGCGTTTGTAAATGTTTAATATTTTTTTGTTTACCTATAAATTTCGCGTTTGGACAGCACAAATTTTGAAATGTGATGTCACAAAGCTTTTGACCCCCTCCCCCCTGCCCCTTGTCACACAAAGTCACATTCGAATAATACCCTCCCCCTTCAAGGTGTGACGTAATTTATGGATGGCCTCTTGTTGAAAAACCAAAGTTGAAAATTTTGAAACACAAAAACAAAACATTTTTGAAGGTGTGGTTTTTTTGATTTGGGTATAGCGAAGAACAATGTTAACTGACTAAACGCATTTTAATTTTCAAAGTACATTCGTATGTAATACCATTTTACAAAGCAAAAACTAAACTGATAATTTTTCATAAGCCGTCCTTATACACTATAATACACTATAAAGAGTAGTTTGATAAGAACTGCACACCTATAAAATACAAATATTTCAACAGTTCAAGAATTGTATACGTAATATTATTTTTCAGGACACACCCATGTTTATTTATCAACATTATGAAAAATTGTACGATGAGAAACAATGATTATGCCATCATATATGATTTTGTCCATTCGTCCATGCCTGTCTGTCGTACGTATCTATGTTGACGCCAATCGTTAATAATGTTGGGTATACATATTATGATGGCCTCTAAACAATTTGTCTGTGTATTTTCTTTCTTTCAGGGGCATCGTCACCACTAGAGTAGTAGTAAATGATTATACCTCGATAATGTCTTCTGCTGAATGTTCCATGTATATGAATATCTCAGTGTAGACGTAGTTAGATTGTTAGTCAGAATTTCTCATAGTTGTTGTTTGTTATGGGTCGTAGAATCATGTTATTATTCGAGGGGTGAGGCTATAAGTATATCATGAAGTGTAGCTGATATTCCAGCCCCTGAATTATGTATGTCAGTTACTATGACAACTTTACGAAATAGCCACTTAGATTGTACATTGTACTACCACACGGCTTCATCATGTAGTTTTTATTCATAATTTTTTGTACTAAATTAAGACCAATTAAATTCGCAAAAATTTTTTGTTTGTCAATGTTCTTGAATCTTAATTGAAAGAATCATATTCAAGTGCCCCAAAATAATTTTGCTGAGAGAGCATTCTTTCAGTCCCACGATTATCCATTGAGTGTTTGTAAGTAAATAAAAATTATTGTTTGTTTTGGCATAAAAAATTAGTCAAATGCCAAACTTACTTGTTAAATTATTGAGATAATAATTGTACTCTCAAATTCGTTATTAAGGTTTAAATTTATGCACCTTTTCAGGCCCTCCACGACCTTCAATTGTTCTAAGCGATCTAAACATAATAAAGTGCTAATAAAATTTGTATGCCAGTTTGATTTCGATTACGTTAAATCAAAATTTAAATGACACTGTTTTTTTGTAGAACATAAAACCAATAGAAAATGTCTGATATTTTGCTTGGCACCTAAAATCAATTTTTGTGTATTATGCTACAAAATTTTAAACACATTTAAAACACATCAAAATTATTTTAAATTGTTTTCAGACATACTAGATTAGTAAACCACCCCTAAAGTTAACTTTCTCCCTAAGGATGGTGTTTTTTAACGATTTGAAAAAAGCACCGAACCCTAAATTTCTAATGTATTCTACAATAATTGAATTGAACATATAATGATATTTTAATAAATTTCAATTATGTTTATATACAACATGAATCATAAGTAGCGCATCAAATGCTAAAAGAGCGTTCTGAAAATCAAAATGAAATTAGTTTCTTTTTTCATTGCTTTCGTATTGTTTAGTTTATGAAAACGTCGCGTCGTAAGTAATAATTCTATACACTGTGACTTTCTTACAAACAGCTTGATCCGCCAAATAAAATAGTCGACTTTGAAATTAGAGGATTACACCACGATGCTTTATTATTACTCAAAAGTTTCTCACTTCACCTCAAAACGTTCTAGCAAATCAAATCGTTTTAGCTTGAAAATGTTTAAAACAGCTTTTTTTACATGCATGTAACAGGAACTCCAACACATTGATAAAAAAAACGATAGCTAACCAAACAAAACTCGTTTGTGCAAATGCCTTGTTAAACAAATTCTTATCCAACCTTACATGCTGAAAACGTTTTGTTTAAAAAAGTTTGGCTTGATCAATTTGTGGCATCATTGTGTGACGAGCCTAGTTTGTCTCTCGAACAGAACTCAATAACTATTAACATCCTTCAATTTTGTTTTTGAGCTGGCACAGTTTCTTCCCAATTTACTCGAATTATTCACTGGGCTTAAAAGTAAAATACACCGCTTTATAGCCTCCACCTCTCTTGATGTGCACAGCTTTCAATTTTGTTAAATTTAAAATAGTCATAATTCATTGAGTATATCAGAAAAGTTTTACAGAATACTTTAGTCTATGGTTCAAAATGATGATTATAAATCTGCTCTATCTATAATCATCATTTTGAACCATTAATTACAGATTTCTGTAAAAACTTAAAATAGTAAATGTCAGATTAAATTTTATTTTTTTATTTTTTTAAAATATATCTTTATAAATGATAGCTCATGTGTTATTCTGAAGTATGAGCTAAATTGCTGTTCAGTTTCACTAAAAATCATTCGCTAGTTTTTGTGTGAAAGCGTAACAAATAAATAAATAAACAAACAAATATCCTTAATACCAAAACATTCTGTACATTGGTAATATTTTGTTCCCATATATTTATATTATTTTCACGAGGACATTTTTACACCACGTGATCAAAAACATACACGCAAACAATATTTATATTTCAATAATAAAGTCATTAAAATTGTCATACATAAATACTTTTCAGGATAAATATTCCTTTTATTAAACAAATATATACTAAACAAATCTTACTAGGTCATCAGTAACTACATAATAACCATTACTAGAAGACAATATTTAGTGACAAACTCCACCCACCTCATTATTCTATTTTGAGTGTGTATATATGTGTATACGGTGGTAATTTGCTGAATATTACAAAAAAAATACATAGTTACTAAAGTGATACTAACCCGCTTCGCTGGGCTTAAAAGTAAAGATTGATAAAAATTGCTCCCGCTTCCCTTTTCTATAACACACGAAATAATGATGGGGATTGTTTTAAACAGGTAAAATATATTATTTTTTTAAATATATAATATTAATTATTCTTTGAGTATATCAGAAAAGATGGCCTTGAAATATTTTATATTGACTATTTTTAAATAGTCAAACAAACAAAGCGTAACAAACAAACAAACATGCTTACTTTCGCATTTATAATATATAGATAGATCATTACACAAGGTTATGTGAAAACCCTCACACACTTGTGTGAAATTCTAACAGAAATGAAATAAAGAAAAATATAATAAATTATCCTTGTTATGAAAATCACTCTCTAATATAAATCACTTTAATCGATCACACATACATACTTGGTGGTTACTGCAGCACATAAATATATGAAAATGACAATAATAAAATAACGATTATTATTTCAAAACGTTTTTCCGGTTATTTTTCTACCCAATTTTTCTTTTTAATTTATATGTCAAATACATCTATAAATTTGATATTTTTTTTGGTTATTGCTAGTGTTAAGAAATTAGGGGAAAAATAATGTATTTTCATGTGAATTGAATAACAGAAAATTATTCTAGAATAATAAAGGAGTTGACTGCGTCATATCTCTACAAGAGTTTTATGTTTTGTTCATTTAAGATTTAATTATCTGAATTTTTACCGATGTTGGAAATAAAAATGAGCAACCTACTAAATTCTCTATTACAGTTATTGTATACTAGAGTGATATTCACCCGCGTCGCTGGATTTAAATGTAAAGATTGATAAAGATTGGTCTCGCTTATCCCCTTTCTATAACATTCGAAATAATGGTAAGGATTGTTTTATACAGGTAAAATATATGTATGATTTTCTTTTTTTTTTTTAAATAGTATATTTACATTTTTTTTAAATGTATTATATTGACTATTTTTACAGAAATGTGTAATTTATGGTAATGGCAAATGGCTACTTATTTTACAGAAATCTGTAATTAATGATAATATCAAATTAAATTAATTTTTATTCTGATATACCTATCAGCTATATTGCTGTACAAACACACAAACATACTTACTTTGGCATTCATAAATATAGAGATAGTGATAAAATACGATTTGCTATAGCTTTACTTAAAAAAAAAGTACAAAATTTTGAATTTTATCTAAATTAAAAATATTTTTGTATTTTTTGATCAGTTTTAAGCAAAAAAATACTCTTCTGATTTTTCTCTAGGCGCATAGTTTTTAAAAAAAATTTTTTAAATTAAAAATGCAATATTCGATTTAAAGAAAAATGTGTTATTTTTTCAATCTCTGAGGGAATTCGCTTAGCTAACGCAGCTCCTGCGCTACGAATTTTGGTTTTAGTTCAGTTATTATTATGAATTATGATGATTATACATCCTACTATTGAATATTGTTTTCTAAACTTTTTGTAAGTCTCCTTCCAAACTAAAACACATAACAGAATTCGATATTTATTTTCTGGTAAGGATACTGTGAGGTTTGAGTGAATGACCAATGAGAAATAAACATGTGAAAATCGATTAACCTAGTCTAAAGTTTGACAATCCATAAACCAAACATTATAAGCAAGATTGTTCCGAAATCTTAAAAGTTTTCAGTATCTTGCTGTATTTCATATGGTGCTGGATATAATATGGTTAAAGGAAAAAGTAATGTATACGTTTTCTTTACATCTGTATTTTTGTACGGTTCTTTTGAAGATGAATATTACGATCTTTAGTACAAATTAATTTTTAAAATATGATTTTAGTAAAAAGTAGGTATAAAAAAAGCAGCTTCTTCTTTTACAAAAATTGCAAATAACACTCAACTGTTTTGCTTTCCTTTTGTATCCTATAGCAACTGTTTCAATTTATTAAAATGGAACAAGCAGCAATGTACAAAATCATTTTCACCATGCTTTTGAGCTCAACAAATTTTAATAAAGTAAAGAGTATTTTAAGGTTAAAACAATTTAAGTGCTAATATCTAAGTTAAAAAATATCATTAAAACTATTATTTAAAATAATTTGGTCATTTAAAAAAAAGTATGTGTTTTAATAAAACAACATTGTAACCATTTATTTTTGTTAATGACTGTACATTTAATTTTATATAGACACGAATTAGAAAAGAAAAGAAAATTTAAAATAATTATTTTTAATGTCAGTATGTCAGTAGTACTAACTTACTGTGTGCTGAATAATATATAAAGGACTAGAACTTTTATGCATCCATTTAATTTATATAATTATCCCACTGTGTGCTTGTGTATGTGTAAATGGGGAAAAACAGGACAACACACAATATACGACGGAGAATGATGACAGAACAACATGTCGTCATAGTTCATCATCGTGGAGATATCCAGATATCCGTCTGTCTAATAAAGATTGTGTATGATTGTTGTCAGAGCAGAGCTAGAAGCGTATTATACTAAAAAAAAAAAGCTCGTTTGCAAGGAAAGAGAGAGGGGTGTATTTCTTGTGCGAGACGATGTCTTTATTGTTTGAATAAAAAAACAGAATAAGATGTTTATTTCATCAGTAGTTAAATAAGGAAGCGTAATCAACAAAAAATACAGGATGTTTGTAAAATCATCTAAAAGTATTTCGTTGCGACATTTGTAAAGCTTCGTTTAAAGTTGCAAAATAGCCATTTTCTTCAGTCAATACTGTATGTTTCAATTGTACAATTTATAGTTTAACAGCAAAGAAAATGTTATTAAAATCAAATATCTTAAATGTAAAGAAAGCGTGTTTCTAACATTAGAAAAATTTTTGAAATCATTCAAATACAGTTAAGTAATAATCAAATAAAAATTTAAATAGCATTTTGATTTTTAAAGTAAGGGATACGAAGCAGATTAACCTGAATGTAAGTGTAGATACGGTAGCTTACAATTTTCATTCAATTATGAATAGCAATAATATATACTTTAAGCATCAAAATCGAAGTAATAAATCCTGATATTTCTCTCAAATTGGTTCTGTAGTAGTCTAGAGCTAGGTGGATTATTTCCTTTTGTAAATGAAGCCTAGCTGTTAAATTTATTTCCCAATAGTATACTGTATAAATTTGATCTGAATCGAATCCTTCATTAAAAAAAATTAATCACAATTTATTTTTAAGATCGTTAATGTTGTGAGTCGTTTCCCTTTTTAATACCTGCATGTTTTCCGTTTTTAATTCTTTTTTTAGTAATTGGTTCCCACGCGAATGAGTCATCAGGTGGATGGATGGTAGCTGAAATCATGGCCTTCATATCTTAAAGTCTTTTTTTACTTTTATTTGTGCTCGACTATTTTATAAAATCATTACTCTACGTAAAATAGAACGTTAGTCTTCAAGATGTTTAGTATCTTCCGCCACACCTTCTGATAAATGAAAAATGTAAAAATTCTGGTCTGGGATGGCAGAGAGATACGGGACCAACACATCTTCAAGAGTTTATTTCTTAATTACATTTAACATTGGTGTTATAAATATCTGATATAAATATAAAAACACTTTAGTTACTGTATACGACTTCTATTTTATTTTTTTATGAGAAAAAAAGTCCATTTTTGTAAATCCTGTATATTTAAAATAAAATAAGAAAATCTTGTTGTTAGGTTGTCATCATTGTAATCAACATTTTCTTTCGTAGCCTTACTTCTTTATCAAACATAAAGATGTGTACACACGACTGAATAGGGTGGGTGTCTAAATTCACAGCGAATTAAATTTCCCTTATTTCCAAGTCATCACTTTTTAATCTTCTGCTGCTTTCATGTTCGCGCTTATGTTGTTTGTTATATAATACACATTGTACTGTACTACGTACGTACCGAATATACGACGACAACGATACACAATTCAACCATTTTCTTCACATATTATTTAACAAATATTTTCTAATACTTGGAAAGAAAACCAAATCAAGGATTTAACATCTTCCTCTTTTTTGGTATGTGTGTATGTAATAATCGTCCTTTTACTTCTTCCTTATCATCACCCTTATAATATACTTATTTTAATATGTTTCGTTTTCTGGGTAAAAAAAATCATAAAATGTGATGGTTCCTTTACGCTTGAGTTTCCTTTTTTCATTGATAATTTAGAAAAATTCAGTTACTTGTATCATGCAGCGTAAAAACTTTACGTAATATAAAAATCTGTGATCAAAAATTTTCCACGAACTTTTCAAAATAACAAGAAATTAAAAATTTCGCAAAACTTTGGTAGATATGGCATTTATTGGCAAAATTTTGTAAATTATGTACATTTCAGTACCGATACTTGTAATTTAGCATCATGCAGTGTTTCATACTATAAGGTAATAAGCTATTGCTAGGTACACTCACGATTTTACATACTAGATAGATACCCGACCGCTTCACTGGGCTTAAAAGTAAAAACCACTGCTTTATATCCTCCACCCTCTCTTGATATACACAGTTTTCAAATTTGTTAAATGTAAAGTAGTCATAATTCCTTTAGTATATCAAAAAAGTTGGCCATGATTTGTTTGACATTTACTGTTTTAAATTTTAACAAAATAATTTAATTTATGGTTCAAAATGATGATCATAGATACAATACACCCACTATTACTGTAAAAATAAATCCGGAAAAAGGTCAGAAGGTTGCAATTCTATGGAACAATATGACTTTTTGTGGGACCCGACCTAAAATGTTCGTTTGAGTGTGTAAAACAAAGTTATATTGATTAGAAAGTGTGCTTTTACAAAGTTTTTTTTTATTTATTTTTTAAGTGTTATAAAAACATTCGCATTTTTATGCTAAAATTTTGACAAAATTGATAATTATCGTATGATTGGGAACAAATATTTGATTAAAAACGATTGTAATTTATATTTTGGGCTATGTTAAGAAATTTTTGAGTCTTGTCATTTTTCACTACACCCCATTTTCGACATATGAAGTGTCAAAAGAAAGCATAAAGCGCATAAATCGCGAAAAATAAGCGCGAAACGGTTCTCACACAAAAAGACCAAAAGTTCTTAGAAGACTCCAAAATATTTTCAATCGTTTTTAAATCAAATATTTGATCACAAGCATACGAAAATTATCAATTTTGTTTACAGAATTTTAGCAAAAAAATAAGAATTTTTTTTTCTAACGGTTATATCGTTATATCCTAAAACGGATGTGGGCTTGCAGAGTAAAGGCATTTTTAGCGTTTCTTCTATTAAATTATCCAGTTTGAATTTTTAGATATTTGCATCGTTACAAAATGGAATTCAGGACTTTCAAATTTAAATTCAGGACCCCCAAATTAAATTTTTCTGGTTTATAAAAAGATCAAAAAAATTATATTGATTATATAAGTATTGTATGATTAATTTTTGTTTTTGTTTACTTTTAATCATGTATACGATATTTATTTATATCATGGTCTTTCGATTATAATTGATGTTTTTTAATATGATACAAACAGCGTAGACTAAATATTGACAAGAATCTTGTCTAAAATTTTAATTTAAGAAGTCCTTGTTCGAGTCTTGGTTCGAATGTATTTTTTTCAATTCTCTTTCATTATTATTATATGATTTTTCAAATTATATTGTAACGTGTACTTGCCTTTTGTAACTTTATGTAGCTAATTGATTTAAAATGTATTTCAAAGTATGCTCAATGGGAGCGTGAGGTTTTGGTATTCTAAAAAACTGTTCTACCTCATGATTTTCGTTACTATATTTTACACAATTTTCTTTTCTACATCTTATGTATAAATAAGCAAAATATTTTAACGAATCGTTATATATTTAATATTACACTGTAAGTAGTAACAATGAATAATTGTAACAATGGACAGTTTAATTGTTACAAAACATTGCATGCAAGTACCAAAAACTTGTCTGTAAGGAAAACACAATATCTTCACAAGACCGTAGAATGATACACTTTATACTTGGAGCTTGCTACGATATAGCAAGCATGTACAAGTAAGACTATTGTATTTGAGTTTCGTGCAAAAGACGAAGCAGTGAAGACCAGCTAGCTTTCCTTACAATTGTATTCCTGTTTTATGATGAATAAGGAAGACAAATTTTCTAATTATGAACGATACAATGTTAAATAACAAATAGTTTTGTTATACGAAACTCACAACTTCATCTAGTTTAGTTTACTATATGCACTAGGATACTAAGTACTGAGTTACCAGGCTATCCTCTAACTTGCTACATCTAGTATTCTTGTTTTCTTTGCACTTAACACGTATATAATGAGGCGTACAAACTATTTACTATTTCCGTTCCTTTAATCTGTAACTTATTTCAGACATCGAGTTACGCTAGACTATGTTGTTCACCTGTTTCCTAATTTTGTTGTAACAGTTTGTATGAATCATGTTCTTTTGTTTAAAGAATTAAAAATACGTTAATCCAAGCTACGATATATTTTAACTTCTTTCAGATCTATGAAAAAAAATGAAAAAAAATAATAAAAATGTACGTATCTACAGTTTGAAATTAAAAAAGGAGATTTATCTTCAATATCTAATAATATTGTGTCAGTAAATAAAATAGTTAAAAATCGTCTTTTTGTGATTGGTGTCAACATTGATCCGAGCGACATCCTGTTTTCAAAGACAGTATTTTAACATATTGGAACTATGTTCCTTATCCCACGATATTTGTTTGCTGATTGGGAAACCAACAAAACTTCAACAGACACCCAAACCGACTTCTAGGTAACCTAGGAAACTAAAACTTTTTCAATCGATTCAGGTTGCCATGAATTTTGAGAAAATGCAAAATCTTTTTATAACCGCCAATTTCTAGTTTTTGTCAAAATTTTATGTTTTATCAATTAAAAAAACTGAGTTGTGAATGCTATCAGAAGTTGAAGAAAACAGAGATAATTGAATGTAATTGAGTAATTACAATGAAATTTTTATGTTATGTCATAATAAATACCCTAATGAAACCAAACGTAATGTACTCGAATATTGGTTTGACTGCTAAATCAAAAGGAGTCTTTTTTAAACTAATACTACAATTATATATAATTACATATAGTAAAAACTAAAAGTAGCTATAAAATTTAATTCTTTAAAGAATCAAACAAGTATTTGACTTCTAAAATTAATACCATAAATTTTCAGATAATATCTTGTAAATAAAAAAAGTAATCGCTAAATTTATGGATTGAAAAAAAGTTAATTCAATATATTTGCGGTCAGATTTTTGCAAACAACCCGTCAGAAATGTAATAAAAAAGATATGATAATAAAGGATAAAAAGGATGTCTCCTGTATTTTCTGTTTCATAATGTCTTAGTTCCAATATTTTAATTTCTCGGTTTCATCTATCATTCGTCTCGTCCCGTTTCTGCAGTTGAAGATATTATCTTCAAATTACAGTTTAAAAAAAGCCATTTTTTGAATTAAAAATTAATGATTATTTCCCGGTTTGTAATTAGTACATTTTTAAATATTAAAATACATAAGGATATGTTGAACAATACATGAAAAGTTTTAAGAATTTATCGTAAAATTAATATTCTTGGTAGGGTCATCTTTCATGGGCTATTATAGCCTCTTTTCTATATTGCCTCTTTATTTGAAGATGTTGGGATAAGACTAAGTAAGACAGAAACCGGATAGTTCATGCTTTGAATGTGGCATCTTTGTCAACTTATGTGATCAGACGTTGTTACTTAGGCTTTATTTTTGTTAATTCATTGATTGTACAATTAACATATTTCGTTTATAAGAAAGTACACACAGATATTCTCTCTTTGTATGTATAAAATAGGTAAAGAAACCCTACTACACCTTTCGTAGTAAGTACAGTAGTAAGTACACAGAATAATATAATGTATGCAAGCTTGCTAGAAATGAAGCAATAGTTTGTGTTACACTTACTTTACTATAGTTTGAAAGTTTTACTACCCAAGTAAAATAGTGGTAGTTGTTTTTAAAGGTTGCATATAATTTGTTATGTACTTTAAACTTTATTTTAATGTTTACATGCACATTTTAATGTAATTATTTAAAATTACCGGTGCAAACTTTTCTCTATACCAAAAAAATATATATTTATTAAAAAAACAAAGAAAACAAACACAGAACTGTTTTAAACCCATTTACATTCAAGCATTTCTTGGAGTTTTTAATCAAATTATAAACATTTTTTCTATTTTTTAATTACGGGCCTGTTTAATTTTAAATAGTTTTTTTTATCTTAGTTCAACAAATTTCAGTTCACAAAGCAGCGTATAAATATTAATTCAACGATATAAATGAATTTCGAATACACAAACCTCAAAACATGTCGTGACAATTCTACTAAGCGAAGAAGTTGCATTTTATTATCACATTAAATAAAAATGAAAAATGTTTTAGTTAGCAAGAAATCAAATAAGAATTCATTAGAGGAACTACCCAAATAACAAATTAGTGGACTACCCAGAAAATAGTAAAGGGGAACAATAGAAATTAATCAAGAGCAGCACGTTGTCAAGTTATAAGTAAACAGGATAGAGTAAATAGGTACACTTGATTACTTTGTGGAGCCCAAAATATGAAAATATGACGAGTATAGGCCAAGAATCCCTCCAGAAGTGTGAGAATAGAAACTACAGTTGAATGTGGGTTCTTCGGCGTCGTATTCGTTAGTAATTCTAACACATAATTTGCCTTAAGTGTGTGAGTTCCACAGGAATATTTGTCCATCCAATGATAATTTAGAAGGCTATATTCCTAATTACCTTCACAGTATGAAAAATCACGCTTTTGGAGACTTTTATTTTATGGTGTTGTGTTTGATGCATTTTTTAATGGACTAAGCCTTTCACTTTCCTCTACTAAAAACTAGAGCAATATAACCGACTTTTCACTAACACCTATCGTGAGACCAAAAATATTAAATTCGCGATATCGTGTATATGGGAAAAATTGTTCTAAAACACTAAAAATAAAGTTTTTAATTCATATAATTACTATACTGTTGTAATAGTTATGACTAAAAATTTTACATACACAAACTATTTATGTAATAAAATGATTTAAAATAATATTTTGTTTAAAATAATTTTATTTAATAATTCTATAATAAAGACATACACACAAGGTCACGTGTATTTTATTAGAGTAGAAAATTTAATAAACGCCCAGTTTGCGTTCTATATATGTGTATTTTATTATTATAATTTTGTCATAACCTTAAATAATTTCATTTAATTTGTCTGCACAAACACACACACACACAAGCGTGTACCTATATTTTCATAGTATTTGTGTTGTATGATTTCTAAATTCTCTTAAGTTTATTAAAAGATAAATTCAAAAGATAAATTATTAACACAAATATTATTAAATATTCTCTTCCATTGACTGTCGTGTCTCATAAATTAATGTCTGCTATGCATGTTGTTATAACAATATTTTTGTTGCTTGGTTTATATTTGTAAAATAAAAAACAATTTTGAAATTTTTCGTAAAAATTATTCTTAACAATTGATAAAGATCTAAAGAGCGTTTTACAAATGTGAATTCTAAGTAGTTTTTTAAAGGGAATAAAACGGTAAATTAAAATTAAACGCATTAAAATAATATCAATCGCCATTCTGTAATGTTCATTGAAAAGCTAAAAGCTTGGATCTAAAGTCTGGCTTGAATGTTTTATCATCGTACAACAATCCCAAAAGAATGATTTAATGGTCGATCTTATTTAAAAATTTTTCTGCCCTATATTAGAGAGGAACAAAGAGGAATTTAGATAAATAATCGTTAAGATACACATTTGATTTATTTTACTTTTTTATGTTCTTATAACAAGTAAATTCTTCTTGTGTCAACAATTGTAATACATATAATACTGTGTCCAAAAAATAAGGTGACATTTGAATTTAAACTGCACGCGTTTGTTGTGCATTATGAATTCCTTCCGCCCGATCAAACAGTCAACAAGGAATATTATTTGAACGTCATGCGTCATTTGTGTAACACTATCCGCCTAAAAAGGCCTGAATTGTGGAAAGACAATTCATGGATTTTACACCTCGATAATGCATCATCCCATACTGCAATCATAATTCGTGATCATTTCGCAACCAACGTATTGACCTGATATGACGCCTTGCGACTTCTGGCTGTTCAGCAAGCTCGAAAGACCGCTCCGGGGACTCCGTTTTGATACGAAAGAGGAGATTCAAGCTGCAGCGAAGCCCGAACTAAATGCAAACCCGGAAAGTGACTCCAACCAGTGTTTCGAAAACTGGAAAATCCGTTGGCTTAAGTGCATTGCATCGGGAGGGGATGACTTTGAAGGGAATGCAATTGATTTGGAAGAATAAATGAAGAATTTTCTAAATAAATACAATGTCACATAATTTTTTGGGCGCATAGTATATAATTCAAGAAAATAACTATTTACTTTCTATCATGATAAGAACATATTTTCTTACAACTAGTACTGTTTACTGTGCATATCGATTAAATGTATTACGTGAAAATATATCGCCATCGGATAAAACTGTGTATGAAAAAATGATGAATATTGATTTTAATCTAATGGTTCATTTCCACAAATGCGTCAGTTACTATAAACTAAAAAACAAAAACTAGAACTATGGTGGAATATTAATGTGATTCTACATTGATCATTCTTTTTCAAATTCGTGAAGGAATAAAATTGACTGGAATTGGGCAAAGAAACCTCTGAAACGAAACGCAAGCTCAATAGGTTACAATATTTACAACAGGATATCATCAGGGCTGAGAAGTAGAAGCTTAATTTCTAAAAGTTTAGATATAAATTTTGTTTTTGAAAATTTGGTCTTCGTTTACTGTTTTCCCAGTTACAAGTATATATTATTTCGTCAGGTTAAAAAATTTTGAGTCCGTGATACTTTTGATAAGAACTATCCGAAGAATTTTGGGGCGGTAGATCATTTTCAGGAAAGCCATTTTCCTATCTAATAGTGCGGCGTCCTTTACACATTTACATGAATGTTTCCAACAAATATTTTATTGTGGATCAGACATTAATAATTTCGGTACCTTTAACTTAACTACCATATTGTGTTTGTACACACACACACACACACACACACACAAACAACGTAAAACTGTTATGATAACGTCTAACGATGGTATATTCACTTGTTCACGTTATATATAACAGTAGTATGTTCATTTAGAGTATTTGTTTGCGGGTCAAAACCCACCATGTTTGAATTTAATCACAATCTATTCACGAGATGAAAATATGTCTGAAAAGCATACAAGTGAAATAATAATAAAGAGCTTTAAGCTTTCTCTATATATACAAGTCAAGCTTTTCATTTTATTATTTTCTTATTGAACACACGCTGTTGAAGTTATTCTATGAATGAAATACCAACAATATTTTGTATCTCATTCTAATGGTATATATATTTCATTTACTCTTATGTACGACGGATGTATTTATTCATATTTATAATATTTTAATCATTTTATTAATTTTTTTTTGTGTGCTGTTGAAGAATTCTTATATTTTTATTTACTTTATTTATTAAATATTTTTATATTATTTTATTTATGAGAATAATACTCAATTTTTATTTAAATGATTCATATTAAATCAAAAAAGGTCACACCAATCATACCTTCAAGTTTTTTTAATAAATTGATTCTGTCATACCTTGTTGCCTAAGGATAAATCAGATTCGATAAAAATAATTTAATTTAATTATTTGTGTGTGTACGAATTAACTCATTTTCCTTGATGTTAAATATATGCAGAAGGTTAAAAGATTTATTACTAAATCTTGTAAAAGTTATTGCGAAGAAGTGTTATTCTATCTCATGCTTGGGCTGAAAGGTTGTACCTATATCAAATGCAGATATACAACAAGTGAAAACAAACAATTGACTGAGTTAATTTTTGAAATACCATGCATAGACAGTGTTGATTACTCTATGACATTACATATACATACATGCATGTCACACATACATAACTGATATTCCCATTCCATACATACTATAAAATTTACGGCTGATTTGCGCTCTCACGTGTAAACAGTGATGTTTACGAAAAAATGTTTCAAACAAAAGTAGATTATTTTTTTATAAGGAATATTTTTTATATTTAAACTTTTGTTCTATCTCTGACGGCTTACAAAATGGGTCCTACGGACCCAAGACCCAATGGACCTATGTTGGTCATTTACGAACTCGACCTCACTTTTTACGTCCTGAGTACGCTGCAAAATTTCAGCTTGATATCTTTTTTCATTTTTGAGTTATCGAGTTGACAGAAGGACGGACGGACGGGCAGACAACCGAAGATGGACTAATCAGGTGATTTTATGAACACCTATACCAAAACTTTTTGCGTAGTATCAATATTTTTTAGCGTTACAAACTTGGGACTAAAGTTAGTAAACCTTGCATATTACATATATGCATGGTATAATAATATAATAACTTTCCATTAAATTTTTGTTCAGTTAAGATTCTTTGTTCTTTCTTCATGTTGTTTCTATAATCAGTGCCAATTTCCGTCTGTGGAAGTATTTATGCTGGTAAAATTGTTTAAAAAAATTTTTACGTTTTTGATCAAATGAATTTTAATAGCGCTTTCTCACTTAACATACTTTAACACAGAATTAAAA
Organism: Chrysoperla carnea; assembly: GCF_905475395.1. Lineage (NCBI taxonomy): Eukaryota > Metazoa > Arthropoda > Insecta > Neuroptera > Chrysopidae > Chrysoperla > Chrysoperla carnea. Next base: position 56,388,030 of record NC_058337.1, on the reverse strand, counting down.
ATAGGTAGAAAATACAAAATGAAATTGTAAAAAAAAAAAATCAATTGAGTTTTCTATAAAAACTAATTAATGTTGACGTACTGTAAAATTAAACAATCTGTTTGCAATTTATTAATAAAAAGCTTAGAAGTCTTGTTTTCTTGTATCCTCTTGTAGCCTGTTATTTTAATGCTTTAAAGACGATTTTCGTGTGTCATAAGTTTTTGAATCCAATTTATTAGTTAGTTTGTTAATAAATAATAAGATCTTTTTAATTTTAGGCAGACCTACTAGATAGGCTTGGTGCAAAAAAATATTTTTGTTGTTCAATTCTGCCAATCGTGTAAATGAGATAAAACAGTTAAAAAAATTGATATTAAATAAATAAAAGTAAAAATCATAATGAGGTCATCAATTATAAATTTATATTTTAAAAATTTACAAAATAATAAAATGTTAATGGATGAAAAATTAAAATTAAAAAACCTTTATAAATGATATAATTTTCCCAATAAAATATATAAAAAATAAATAACAATAACTGTTATATAAATGATAATATTCAACTAAAAAAATACAGAATTATTGCAAAATTATCAAACAATTGTTATCTGATTATTTATTATAAAATATTTTGAAAAATTTTTATTTACCTATTAAAATATAATAATATTTAATTTATTATTATAAAACACATTTATTATTTATTCAATGAAAATTCAATGGTTGGTTATTTCAAGTATGATTTTGTATTTTAATTTTTTTTCAATGAATTTAGTTATAAATATAATGTAGTAGAGGTTATTTTTGTATAACTTTGTTTAACATTCGATGTGATTGCGTTTGTGTCCAAGGGTCAAATTTTCAATATCATTGGGGCAAGGAATAGCAAATTTTGCTTTTGATGACTGACGGATCAAGTGTGATCAGATCATCTCAAAGGGGAGGGGGATGCTGTAACTTTATACATTCTGTTTGGATAGAAACATTAATGATTAATTTAAATTTTATGAAGAAAGTGGAGGAAATTAACTAATGTGTCACTAATTATCTCTTTCAAGAAATTTTCGTTCTAAGTATGCTTTTTAGTCTGTAAGAATTCTACAAAGTGGATTTTATTAGAAGACAAAATTTAAAAAAAATTAGTAAATTTTTAAAAAAGAAGTGTGAAACTTTTGCATAATTTTTAAAAAATCTTCCATGGTGTCAAAAGTCTTACTGCAAATTATAAACAATTCACTTTGGCTACTTTAAATAAATTTATGACTGTATTTTTTGGTTTTCCAAAATAATTTATTTTCATTTAAAAATATATTAAAAGAATTAAAAGCTCTACGTGGGCTATTTTAGAAAGCCCAATCTTGGAAACTTCAGAGAGTGTTTTCGAGCCTCAAGGTATAATTACTTGATTCGAATTTATAATTTTGCTAAGTATAAGATATTTTAAAGCAGAATCTAACCATTTTAATTAAACTGATTGCGTTAAAAACGTAGGTACTTTGTTTTTTTCAAAGAATCCCTCTCTTGAATACCCGAGTACAGATGTAAATTAAAAAAATAAATAAAACAAATCTTAATAAAGAATTTAAAAAAATTCCTATACAAAATAAAATAATCGAAGACGAGATTCTTGCACTTTTTCATGCATTTTCACATGATCAAATGTTCTTCTAGAATTTCTATATTTATTTCGATGCGTTATTAATTACAATTTATAAAAATTCCCAAACCATATAGCATATACTCATTGAGAACAGGTTATAAAAATTTCAAATTTAGTACTTAGATGAACCATGTATTTATTTCATTTTTTTCAAACGAACATTATATCTTTGATGTTATATTCTGTTTTTCAACAGGTTAAATTAACTAGAATATTTACATAAAATTTTAAAGTGGTTTTATGTTTATTTATTGGTCAACAATATTATTTATTATTAAATATGAATTTATCACTCGCTATATTTAATACATAATATATATTATATGAGTTTTTAATATTCTATAATTATATTAATAAATAATATAGCTCTTTATTTGTTTTACATATTAATTAGAGTTAATTATTTTATACTGTGCAATATTATATTATTTTATTTACTATTATTTTATGCTCAATTTTATATAATATTTATTTTTGTCCCAATATTAATCACACCATTATCTAACCTACCTACTCTAAAATGGGGTTTACTTTATCAGGTTTTTATTTTGAATGTGTATAAAACAATAATAAAACCAATGTTTACTATTATTAAAATTTAGTTTTGATGCATATTTGTGGTATTATTTTTGACAAACTCATTTTTGGTCTAAATTAAATATTGTTCAGGTAAAAATATTTAATAATGCCTGTTTTTATGTTTATTGTACGCATCTTCGCCTGTATAAAGACAGTTTTTCGTAGTATTTTCTGTATGGAAAATGATATAAAGGCATTTATACTTGTCCTCTTCAAATTGCATATTATTTAAAACGTTGAACACCTTCTTTTATAAAATACAACATTATAATCCTCCTGACAAATCAATTGATGGATGAACGTAAAAATTTAGAAAATAAGAACGTTTATTAAAGGACTGTCTTATGATATCAAGCTTGTTTGAAAAATTGTATATTTAGTTATTCAATAAGCATAGGAGCTGCCAAATATTTTAAAAATGTATTTGAGACACGACTAAATATACTGTGAAACTTTTTGCTAATACGCCAATATAAAATTGAAAACGTGGCTGAAGGGTATCCTTAAATTGTAAGGCCTGTTCTCTGATTTGTAACAATCATGAAGAAATTCCAATAAAAAAAACGGCATGGAAATGATAAAACACGAAAAACGCTACCTCTCGTTTTCGAGGGAAATGAAAATATAGTATTTAGTTATACTGTAGTATACGGAAACGTTCACATGATCCAACTGGAATCAATTAAAAAAAAAAAATTATCTATATATTTTTGTAGCAGATCTTATTTGAAATTTTTTCTCACAAACCTATATTTTCGGCATCTGATTCTAAGATGATTTGGCTAAGAAGTGTTGGCCAAACCAAAAATTAAGTTGGTTGATGATGAAGCTCTTTCTATTAGAAAAATAAACACTATATTTTCATTTTCCCTAAATTGGCCCTTACACTTGTTTTGGTTTGATGATGAAGGCGTCTTTCTATAAGAATACTAAACACTATATTTTCATTTTCCCATAAAATGGCCCGACATTTTTTATTTATAATTTTCCAAGGGAGAGAAAGTTCTTAGAATTTAAGAATGGAACTCACTCGATAAAAAATCACTTGTTTAGTATCAAAAAAGGTAGCAAAATTTATTAGCAAAGAAAATAAATATTTATGGATTGTGGAAATATATTCATAAAACGGAAATAATCCTATTTACTATGAGAAAAACAAAACTTAAATTTCATTCATTCTTCAAACTTTATAAATATTTTAATAATATAAAAGTTTTGGGTCATTTTTAAACGAACAAAAATACATGATATTTTAATATTATCTTAAGAAAATAAGTTCCATTGGAAAATTTTGTATAAAATTACAAAAGTAGAAACACTAAAAATTATAGTTATTGACGAAAAATAAAATGTAAATATCAGCAGGAAATGACAAACAAAAAATATATTAATAAAAATATTTGTATACGGGGAACGAATGAGATGAGAGCAGAAGAAGAGATACATTTTTATTTGGTAATTTGAGTAAAAATGTTCATTTTATGAGAAAATATTGTGAATGTGTGTTGTTTATTTTTTGTTGAGTTGTCATGTTTACAACATTCACATGCACAGGACGATATCGTTGGTACCGATTTTATACTGAATATTATTGTAAACAAAAATATTTGAATGAGATATTACGTACGACACACGACCAACTTGTTTATTTCTAATTCATAAAAGTTTCCATTTTGAAGTTTTATTTGTATTTTTTGCTATTTTCAAATATACCTTAAGTTTATTTTACATTCAACGTATGTTTATTGTCCTACTACCAATGGGTTATGTTTTTCGCGAAAATGTATCTATGTATGCTGTCGTTTACTTATTTTTTCAACTTAATTGTAATATTGTTAGATTGAAAGTAATATCAAAAGTTCAATATGGCGAAGGTATGCAGGCATCGTATTTTACTCAGCCATTTATTATGTTCTTACCCTGTCAAGGAATTATTTGACTTTGAATTCTTTGCGGGTATTTTGTATGTATATATGTATGTAAGTATATTGCTTAATAAATTTATTTATTACCTTGAAAATTAAATTTGGACTACCAAAATAAAGTTATATGTTTAAAGGGCTTTGATTACACTAGACTTACCTTATTAAAGGCAATTTCCAAAACTAAGGAGAGTATCGAAACCAAAGTAAATATTCGATCCCATTATGTTATATATATATATATATATATATATATATATATATATATATATATATATATATTTAAACTAAAAGATCATCATAATTAGTTTTACAAACGAATAACTCTTAAATTTCAAGAATTTCTTATATTTGATTTTTCCACTTACTTACATTTTTTATGTGTTGTGACAATTATCGAATCCATTTTTAAGCTGTGACGGATTCCACAATTTTTTTATTTTTCAATAAGTTTCATTTACATAATTTATTATCGTTTAGTCCCAAAAATAACAAGTGCAAAGTTAAATGACAGTACAAAGTTCAGTTTAAATTCGAATTATTTTGTATACTTACAACTTGTTAGTCGCCTTATTAGCTCAGTTGATTAAGGCGGAACCAATTCCGTCCGCGGTATGCTTAGGGTAGCGGTTTCGATTCCCGCCGTCGTAAAAAATTAATTTAATTAATAGTTGTGATGGGCTGGTGCATGAAGGAGGTGCACTCAGCCTCTGAAATTGAGAAGCTGATAAATAAAACTATCAGCGGAAAGGTGGTAAAACACAGATATTCACAGCGGGCTCTATAGCTTAAGTGTGTACTTCGTGGACAGCCAATATAACCTAACCTACATCTTCTTAACTCTCTTCTGTAAAGTAACCTTTTGAAAATGTTAATGGTTAATTTACTTAATTGATATTAATACCTTAGAAGATAAACTCTATTTTTAATATAAACTTAAGGTATATTTTGTAATATTTATGAATGTAGTCTAACATGTAGACACTAAGTATGTGTTTTATATGTTATGAAGTATCATCACACATAAATACAGGAAATTCAAATAAAAATTTTAAAAACTAAAAATTCAAATAAAAAACTTCTTTATATCTGTGTTTATACACATTTTCTCATACATAAAATAAAATACATTATACACTATTTTACCATCGTATACCTAGTAAACAAGATGTAAGGAGATCTTCTTTCTCCGCCACTAAAGAGAACAATTTTGTAAAAGAAACTCTTTGGATGTTTATAAAAACGTATACAGTTTAAAAACAAATTTTTTATACAGACGGGTGGTTTGAATTGTTTATTTTAAAGTTTTGTGTCTGTAAGAAATGCAAATTGAAAAAAATATATTTTTCGTACGAGTTACTTAAATGATCGAATTCGTTGAAGTTTGTAAACTTGTATGGCTTTGATAGTGTCTCTAAACCTTAAAAACCGATAATAAATTTTTAGTTTGTGAAAATGGGTAAAGTAGTAATCCATAATCAGATAACAGTTGTCCAATTTATAATGAAAGCTATCCCAAACTTATTCGTGTGCCGAGAGAAGACTATTTTCGAAAAGATTATAATATGCGCGCCAGCAACGATGCAATATTACAATGATTCATTAAGTCTGCTTTTTTGAGGCTTTATAAAGTTAAGTGATAAATAACTTTCAAGTTTTAATCGTGAGTTGCATAAAGTTTGTAGCAGTCAAAAGGGTTGAAAAATACATGCTTTCAACAATTGCATACCTTTCGGTGGTTGTAAACTTTCTGCTATTTTTTACACGTATCTTATTGTCAGTAAATTTGTTAAAAATTTGCGGCATACAAAAAAATCGACTTAATTAACTTTAAAGACATGTTACTAAAATATATTAATTTATGGTGAGAGCGCAAATAAATGAAACATACTAAATACATTTAGTATATGAATCCATTGAAAAATGTATCTATCGAATTTCATACTTGGCTTAGTTAGCTAGGGCTCAGTCAGGCACCATTAGTAAACTTTCAAATATTTTTCTAATGATTAACCACAATAAAGAAATAAAATTTTAGTATGTAATGCTAAGCTTCTATGTTATTATGAAACGCCCATGCAATTTGCACTGAGTGGCTTGTGCGAACTAATTTGGATAAGAAATAAAGTTGACTAAATTTAAACGAAAGCAAAAAACTTGCACAAGCCAAAATGTTTGGTTTTAGTAAATCTATTTAGATCGCTCTAAATTTCCATTTAATTAGATTAGAAATTGGCCGCATTTTTGCCTGTTAAGGGGATTTTTTTCTTTTGGATTGTAAATTAACGATTTTGGCCGCGGAAATTACATGTCCCAACCAACCAGAGACACAACCTTAAAATTGTCAGCCAGATCTGAAAAAGTTGATTAGTTGTACATAGGTAAGGCCTCCACCACACTAATGATATCTAATTTGGCACAAACTTTCTCAAAGGAGGTTGTATCCCTTTACGTCATTGGCATTTTCGGAGGATAGAATCTACAACATCGGTTGAGTAACCATTAAAAACAGTAATGTTCTATGTATTTGAATTCCTTAAGATAAGAAGATCTAGAAAGTAGACGGTTTATATCATGAAATCAATCGTAAAATTTTTTGTTCATTTGTTAACTGTATAAGGAGAGCATGCTAGATAGTAATACAGAATTATTTAGCTGATTGTTTAATAAAGCACCTGTATATAAACAAAACCACATTAATATACACAACCAACATAGATAGTACAAACAGACACATAATGAATACTCAGTTCATTGCATTTTGATTTTAATAAAGCTACTAATTTTTACATTACAATATTTTAATTATGATATAAAACATGGTGGATGCTGTTATAGTGGAGAGGTAGAGTAAATGAAGGTAGTCGATGTATGTATGTAAATGTGATGTATTTTCACTATTTATCACTACACTGTTAAAAAAAAAGTAAGTTTACCAACTTTATTAATTGTTTCTTTTAATTTCAATTTACCACTCATTGTTACTAATATTTCGCAAAATTATTATGATGGTCCCAAAAGATTATATCTTTTCGTTTCATAATCAGAAGCCATTATCACCGATTTGGAGAAGAAGCATGTGTGTGTGTGCATGTGTGTCATCGTGGTCATTTTTTTCCTTTTTGATATCGCCCATATTACAGGCAATATGAGCCGAAAAGAATATCATAACATTCGGTGGAGTCGGTCGAATTTTTATTTTTTTATATTTTAAAACTATTTATCATGCTGGGAAGTTATTTGTGTGGACCTCAAGGGTTGGACCAGACCCAACCCATGGCTTGTTTAACTAATTAATTAAGAAGTTTAAATACAAATATATTGTTTCTTTTTTTAAGTGAAATGACATTGTATGTAAAACAAAAAATATGAAATTGTAATCATTTAATAAAAACAAAAGAAGTTTTTGGAATATTCTAAATTTTTACAAAATAATGTCCCTCACGCATGTTGAAAGCCTCTTCTAGATGTAGAGAACCAAATAATGTTACTGAAAGGTAGGAAGAAGGAGTTTACCTTAAGAACAAGGTTACCCTAAGAGCCAGTTACTCTAAATCAAAATTTCGAGTGTTTTTCAGGATCGTGTATGATTAGAGGATATATCAATCGTTTCTCAACCAATCCATAATTTTGAAACAAAGAAGATTTTTAAATGTTGCGACGAAATAATTTACGAAAATTACAATACATTTGTAGATATATTACATATTAAAAGTTTTCCAATTTTTGCAACAATGCATAATTTTATTCCTAATTTTTGTGGTAAAATTACAAATCAGGAATGTATTTTCACTAAATAATTGTACGTCACTGCTTCCATTTTTAACCCCGAACTAAAAAAAGTGATGTTATAAGTTTGACCGCTATGGTTGTTTGTTTGTCTATGGCATCGTAGCGCCTAAACGGATGAACCGATTTTATGTTTTTTGGTTGCATTTGAACGGTAATTTAACGGAGAGTTTACTAAGCTTGATGACCTTCAAAATTTTAATTTGATTTAGTTTGGAAAAGACATGGCATATAATTTTAACATATAAATAATTACTATGGAAATGAATGGTCAAATAAACCTGGCTCAATTCATTTCGAAAAGAGAAATGGTAAAATAATTAGGTAATTCAAAACAATAATTCAAAAGAACAAAGTCAATTCTAATATTTTAATTTCAATTAAAGTATTTCCAAAAATTTGTCCCAAAAAATGATATCTCATCTGATGTCTTTGACCATCACTTTGATATTGATTCAAGAAGGAGTGTTATAAGTTTAAAGTGTTTATCTTTGCGTCCGCGTGTTTCTCAGTAACATCGTAGCCCTTAAACGGTCGAACCGACTTGATTGAGAAATTTTATAGCTAAGTTTCCAAATTCGGTTTACAAAATATAAATCGCATTTGTTAATTTTACTTGTTGATAAAATTACCAAAGAAATTTTATACAGTGTAATAACATATACATATACTTTATTCATTTTATTATTAATAATATGAGTCTATACGAAAAAAAAAAAAGAATAAAATAAAATAAAATGAATTTTATTTTATTTTTTAAATATTGATGTAGCTACATAGTCTACATTAATAAATATTTTGTATCTATATACGAAATATTTGATAATTTCAAAACAAATATAATTTTTTTTACTGTTTTTTTTAAATGTAAACAAATAAAATTTAAAAAATTTGAATAAACTACGACGGTAAAATAAGCTGATGATTTTCACGCAACTCCATGGTTAAGAATCGTTACGATTAAGTAGTAACGTTTTAAACAACAGAACCGTATTTTAATCGGCTTACGAAAAAGTGATTTAATATCCAAGATATCAAAAAATTTTAAAATTTTCTCCAATGCACAGCCCAATACTCCGTATTGTTCCAATATATTACCCCGTATTTATCCTTCTAAGATTTATTACTTTTTTGTTTTTGTTGACTTTTAATCATGTATACGATATTTATTTACATCATGGTCTCTCGATTATAATTGATGATTTTTAATATGATACATACAGCGTAAGCTAAATACTGACATATATCTTGTCTAGTAATCTTAATTAAAGAGAATTGAAAAAAATACACTTGAACTCGGACTTCTTGGATTCATGTAAGATTTAGTTTTTCAGAATAAATAATGCTTTTTGTCGTTAATTTTATACTTACTTCGTCGTTTTATGTATTATATATGTTAATAGCCCTAGTGTAACAAGAATCGATAGACAAATATTCTTATTTTTCATCATCTATCTTATACATTTCTAAGAATAGACAGAGAAGGCAGAAAAAGGGACGTACAAACTGCCGATTATTGCTTATAATTTAATTTAATCAAAATTGACATTTAAATGTTTCAATTTCTCTAAATTCATAGAATTTTCTTGACTTTACGAATGTATGTTCTCTCAAATTATGCATCTCAACCGAAACGAGTGTGATAGCTTATTTTGACGCTAATACATTGTAATTGAACTAGTTTGGCTATTTTATGTTATTTTATGAAATTTTGATTATTATTATTTTTTTTTTTTTTTCATTTTAAAATCGAAAATGTTGATTTACAATCAATTGAAGACCTAATAATCAACATTCATCGTTGAATTTTAACCAAATAGTGGCCAATTTACTTTGATACGTTAAAGAACTTTTTTTACTCAAATTTTAGTATCACTTTTGATTGAAACGCCCAATATAGACAAGAAACTATCAAACTAAAAATATTTTCAATTTACAAATAATCTTGTAAGCAGTTTCTCGTATGACGAAACTTGGTAGGGCTTTTCTAGGTATAATTTTATTTTCTATAATATTGTGCTATTTATATTCTTCGAGTGCGGTCATTACAGACCACCCCATATGAAATGATGTTGATATAAAACTTTTAATTTATCATATAGATATGATTATTATTTATTTAGTATTTGATTAAAAAATAAATATATCGCATGCTTTTTGAAAATCATTTTTAATTAAAATGTATTGTAAATATAAACAAACTGAACTGAATAAATATGAAAGGTATATACAAACATATACGAATTGGAAAACCCGTGGAAAAATAACATTACCAATTTTGTACATAAACTTTCTGAAGAATAATACTAGATTACTAGATTTCGGAAAGTTATATTCTTCTCTTTTCAGAAGTATTTTATTGCCTAAATAAATATGATATGAGGTGAATTCTTCATGATTTAAGGCTAATGATAAATTAAGAAAACTAGCAGCAAATTCATGCTGGTATAAATAAATTTCGATTTCTGCCCCGATTTCTTAGACTAATTTTTTTATTTTTAAATACGTATTTCAACTACATGTAGTGTCATCATTATGAATATCATAATCGTATTGGGTTTAAGATATTGAGGCAAACATCGAAATCTATTTCGAAATATCCTAGAGTTTTCAGAGTTCTCACTATTATCTTTGATATTATTTATAGTATGCTGGTTTGTTATCTACACGTTTCGCGAAAAAAATCACACGTGCAATGAGTTTATTGTAAATCGTCTTGCAATACCTCAAGTGTGGGGCATTGTGTACTAAATTTTCAATTTTTCTAAGCAAAAGCCTTGACCAGTATTCACTATAATTTCCTTTTTTCTAAAATTTCAACACTTTGTATCTAGCGAAGAATATTTCTCAAGAAATATCATTATTTAAACATTATCTACCATTTTATGTAGTCCTGCTATTATTGTTTATTATAATACTTTGCCTACCCTGTACATTTTCTTAAAATACTATTTTTAAGTGCACAAAAAAGCACATTTTTTTTATTTGTCCGAACAATAGAAAAAAAAAAAGTTATGCTTAAAATATTCTTTGCATCGAATATTTATATTTGAATCATAAAATAGGGTATTTATTTTAATCCTAAGAAAAGCCTTACTAATCATTTAACCGATAAACTTATCCAGTAGCATAAAACAATAAAAATTTAGCAATATTTTTTTTAATTTAACTTACGAAAAGAATGGATATTGGGCATCTGACATCAAAATTAAATCAATATAGAATATATTCATAGTTTCACCATTTATGGTAGGGTGTAGTACCTTGAATACATTATACGTTGAATAACTATATAGTTACTATGAGAAAGCAACTGCATGAAAATAAAGTTTCCTTTTTAGAAGGTACGCAACCGAGAGAATAACTAAACAATGTGCATTTGTTTGAAATCTAGTTAAAATTGAATTTCTACAATATAATCTTAATTTTGCCGTTTTTATATTTTCAAGTAAATCATTGCCTTGTCGTAAATATGTTGGTTCGTCATACTTCAATTTTTAATTTACCGTAACATGTTGAGGTGGCAAAGATTTAAATGACGCAAACTGATTTATCTTGAATCTTACATTATAATGCACCACTGAGTGATACGCGATACCAGGAAAATAACCAATAAATAAATTTCACAATTATTTTCTGCTTTTTTATGAGTTCTCAATTTTATCAGATAAATGTCAGGCAGTTGAAGTTATTTCTGACACTAAATGAAAAGGCACTCTTTTCATTAAGTAAGAGAAATTTGTAGATTTTTCAATGTTTTAATCACATACATAACATGTGCTGTGATAAAGAGTAGCCTGTAAAGACATGTTAAAGGCAGTGCCTTCAGGTAATATTAGTGAGGATCATTGAATAGATACTTATAAGAGCTATATGCGATCACAGCGAGCTCCACTCCCGAAGGCTCCAGCCAGGCCTAAAGTCAGTTGTCCAAAGTTTTTACTTCGGTCAACAGTCTCCAATAAGCCAAGAAAAATTTCCATTATATATCAAAAAATGACTCTTGAAAACACGGTAATATTGATCCCTGATACTACATTCTCCCCAATATCAATCTGCATGTGTCTATACTCATGCATGTTTCTCTATTCATGCATGTCCACCAATAGATAGATGAATGTATCTATCATCGGACAGAAATTAGTCAAAGTGAAATTAAATATGATTTCCGTTTGGTGAGTGAACTTTTATTATCAATATCTCATTCATCATTATTATTATTATTTTGCTTGAATGTTCGTTCTATCATCTATTATATCAACTATAAATCATTTCATCTGGTTGATACTGTGAATCTATATATGGTCTAAAACAAAATTATTATTAGTATTCAATTAATTTTACAAAAATAATTTGTGAAATATTCTCTTTGGTTTTTGTAAAAAAATTATAATTAAAAACCAATCTATTTTTTGAAATATGAACTAAAATTTATTGAAAAATGTTTAAAATCTCGTTTTTGGAATATGAACTAAAATATATTGAAAAATGTTAATAAAATTTTATAAATAAAATTTGAGCCTTTCCTATGTGTGGGCTTTGAATAATAATAGGATCATATATTTATGGCAAAGCTTTAATTAATTAAGAAGACTTAAAGAAATAAATTTGATCTACATTCCTTTCATATGAAAGACAAAAATCCTTCAAACTATCCTTAAAAAAAAAACATTAAAAAACTACACTCCTTGGTAGAAAACCATTACGAAATTCTCATACATAAAAAAAATATTTTGTGAGAAAAGTGGATATAATTACATAATAAATAAATATCAAAACGTCAGAAAAATAAATATCAGACTACGCTTCGTTGAGAAATTTCCACTGTAAACCAAAGACTACCCCGTTCTAGCCTTTACCTGCCTTGTCTTCATTTATCCTCCTCCATCTGGGATAGTTTAACCCTACATCGATTTGCAGAGATGTACTTGTCAACGAAAACATTTATTGAATTACTGCTGTTCTTACAATTTATTACTGCTCACGCCGCGAATGGGTCTGCGAAATTAAGAACGTAATGGACACTTTATTTCAAAAAAATCTTCATAAATTACCTTCCAGTATTGATCAAAAAGTATATTGCTTTCAAAAAGAATATCGAACTTTCGATCAAAAAATATATAAATGTACTTGTCTATATACTAGGTGTTTAATAAAACAAAAACGATTTTCAAGTAGTTTTCTATTGCTTTTCTGTGGTTTACGGAATATGTGTCCCTTATTTGTAGGCACTTTTCAAGGCCAACTAATTTTATTTAGTAGTTTCTCTTTAAAAGTAATTCGCCGTGAGCGGTAAACAAATTGCTTATCTTAAGAAGGATAGAATAATCTTTAATAATAGCGGTAATAATAATTCGTGAATACAAGGAAAAAGTACTGTTTTGTTAAAAATATTTTAATATTGATTTCTTAAAGCTTTAAAAATAACTGCAATACCTCGCACTACTTTAAAATCTTATTACATCATCCCCATAATATTTCATAATAAACAAATTTTATATGCTAGTTAAAACGTTACACAACGACTCAAAAAAAAAAAAAAACACCAGATGAAAATGATCATATCGTATATACGGTTGTATGATATGAAGCTCTTTATCATCTTGTTTGCTCGTTCATTCCAGACAACAATAGCCTATAAAAGTTAAGAAAATGGGATTTTTTATCGGGAACAATGGTATTTAGGTGAAATGAGGGGTATATTGGGGATATAGTATATATGATGCAAGAAACATGGCATTTAAGATAAATTTTATGATATTTTTCGTTGCATTAAAAAATGAAATTACTGTCGTAAATATTCTATAATAATATAACAGACATGTTAGTATGCGTACAGTGTGATTCAGATGTCTTACAACAGTTTATCATGGTATCATCAATCTTATGATTGATGTTTAGTGCTATGAAAATTTAACCGTTTTGTACAACATCAATTTATTTGGTAAATAAAAATTTTATATAGTTTTACATTAAATTTTTAAAGTGAGAAATATTTTTGCATCATTTTAGCTATGGGTTTTAGTATTTTGTAACGTAAGTTCAAGTAATAATGAACAGTATTGTTAGTATTCCTTAAGAACCAGATTAATACCGTAATGATTAAGTATTAATATAATAGATATACGAAAAAAAACTAATAAGCACGGAGCAGGCGTTCAAATTATTTAGACCCTTATTAATATGATAATTATCGAAAATAATGGAAAATCGAAGTGTGGCATATATGTTTTCTGGATTGGAAAAATATAAAAAGCCTCCAAAAACCGTGTTGGGTAGCCATAGAACCATTATAGACAGTTTAAAAAGAACTTTTCAAAAGAGAAACGAAATCGCCCATCAAAACAAATGATCAAAAAACGTTGTGACGTAATACTATTAATTGAATAGTATACAGTGTGTACACTTTATACAGTTATTAATTAACATTATGACGTTACACGATTTTTTACGAACATTTTTAGATAACTCGACGTTTTGGATTATCGACTGCTCGAATTACTGGGACTAATGTATTTTTTCATTCTTAGCAACCTAAATATTTTAGGTTGTGACTAGTAAAAAAAATATAAATCTTTACCTTGTCATATAAATGGCAACACGACTATTTTCAAGATAGAGGGGAAGAGGAAATAAAATAAACCAAAATTGAGTAAAATTTCTGCCCCTTACCAACTAAGCTCTATAATAATGGCTCGAACGTAACATATTGCTGGAAGAGATTCCTCCCCCCCAACCTTCCTCCCAAACGCCCAGAAAAGGGTAACTAGCTTTGATTGACAGTCGGGAAAATGGGATATATATGCTAACATTACGTAACACTTATGCGGTCGTTAGGGAACTTTTTCGCAAAGGATCAGAAGCATTTTGTCACTTTTCACTCATTTTATTTCCCCGTTTTCCTCTATCACGAAAAATTTCCTTCTGTCATATATATGTCCTCTGAGAAAAAATGCTCCACATCGACTCAGGAGCTTATTTACCTCGTGATAGAAAGTTACGGTTCATAGATACTATTTTACATGCCATATCCTAAAATAAATGAGTGGAATCAAATTTCCAAACACCAAAAATTACAATAAAATTGTAGCTTTTTCGGTTAAGGTGTATACACAAAAACCTTTATGTCAGCATTTCTCCAAAACATATATTGAAGTAAAATCATGTAAAACTACTCGATAAATAGTTAAAATAAAACATAAATGTAACATCTTGTAGCTATAGTGACTATAACTTGGGTATATTATTTTAAAAATACGACAATAACAATGCGATGTTTGGTGTATATATTCGTTACAGCCGGTGTACCTACATACACCTACTACCTACCTCTATATGTAACAAACAGTTACAGTTCTATATGCTTGTTTTAGTATCAAACATATAAAAGTAACAAACAGCATATAGCATATAACATATTATATTGAAGTAATATTATCTGAAACACACCAAACATTCCAACCAGAGAGTATAGTGGAACTGTAGCAGCAAGTGTGGCAAATATGGCATTATCTGTATAACAACAATTTATGATTTTAGGTTGTTATTATTATTATTGGAATATTTTGGGGGTACACAAGATGTTTGTGACAATTGTTTATAGGTTTCTATTTTTTATTTGAATTTTTTTTTTGTTCTGGTGTATTTCATTTTTATTTTTTTTATTCGTTAATTTATTGAATTGTATTTAATATTTGAGGATTTAATTTTTAGTATATGTACGTATTATACTTTAGTAATATGTGTGTAGTAATATGGGGTCCGCTAATTAAGGCACAGGAAAATAGATGCATGTACCAAAACTCGCAGGGCAATGAAGTTATTTTCATAAATTTAACGTTCTATGATTTAAGATGGTTTGAAATGTTCTTCACGACGGGCTATATAAGCCACAAGATGGTGATTGAAATATTCTATATCATTTGCTGACTTGTCGATTTAAGAAAATAATTCATGGCAATATTGCATTTAAGATGACATAATACGAAGTTATTTAATTGCTGTAATGTCAAATTCATGTCCTCAAAGAAAAGCTTAGAATTATCTATAAGCAGAGAGGGTTTGCGTTTGGCGAAAATTTTTTGGCCAACCAATCTTGAATGATCTCCAAATAAATCATATGTTGCCTAGCTAACCGTTTTAAATGCTGACGAGTGATTTCTCCATGGAAATTCATTTAATCACCTTAAAAGAAGTGAAGACAGAATTTAGCTGAAAAATATCCCAATCCAAAACCAAGAAATACAATTTTTGTTCCATTCAAAAAACCGAAATGCAAATCGTGAATTTACGAGCATATAATTATAAATATTTAGTTATTTACGTTAAGTTGCCACGGATTTAATATCATAGATTTGCTTTCCAAACATAATAAATTGTTGGATATTATTATGGTCGGCCTTAAATGAATAAACATAATTATCACCTCTTTTTCTGTTTTATCAGTCTCTCTAATGTGTTTCAAATACTTAGTAAGTTTTTGGAACGAAGTTCCTTAACTCGCCTCGCCATGGTGGCTAAACTGACAAAAACCGTCACGTAACAAAATGATATGATATGCTTTGTGTGTATGTGTTTGCCATATCCATGATAACTACGATATTTATCCTGCTTTGTATTATTTTTTTTTTATTTATAGTACACGTACTTTGCATTTTTGTACTATTTATATCCAAAACTAGTTATGCATATCCATTACTGCAAATACATGCAAATAGTACAAAAATGGCAAGATTCGTGTACTATAATTATGTACGTCTTGGAACCCTGCATACTTGACACAACAGATTGAACAAATCATGTATATGTATTTATTTAACGTTTGCATTTGTTTCTGTACAGCTTCGTAAGGACCTTTGTTCCTAACGGAGGTCCCACGACCACAATTTTATTTTATTTTTATGGAAATTTGGATTTCTAAATATAATGAGTATTTTTTCAGCGGGCTTTGTTCAATCAATTTTTTTCTTCTTTTTGATCTTTTTTGATTAATAGTATCGTTACCGTTTAGAAAAACTTACTTACTTAGAACAACTTACATACTTAATTTTTCTGACGTAACAAACAAGTTTCGATTCCACTTTGTACAAAATTTTTGAAGATTGAGTTGACAAGTAAAAGAGAATGTGACAGAGAGTTACAGTGAGTCAGTTAATCGACACATACATGGTAGACACAGATGTAAATGAACAACACCATATGTTACACTACAGCACACAAGACATCACCTATGTGACTATACGAGCATGAATTGGTGTCACAAGAATATGCTTGAGTCACTACAACAACGAGAAACGAGCTAGAATATATCGTGTTTTTCACATGTCAGTCAATCCAATGTCGTTTCTGTGTGTTTGTATTTTAGTGTGAATGTGGGTGTGTGTATTTGTGTCGGTATCTCTTTATTCAATTTACATGCAAATATGTTTCTCACACAAAATAAGACACCTTTGCGTTACGAGTCTTCTTCACTATTTTGGTTGCTGGTTTGGTTCGTTGCTTGTAATGTCTGGTAAAATACAAAGGGTGAATCATAAAGAGAGAAATACTTGAGAATTTAAAATATTTTGGGAGATGTAGTACAATAGGTTGAACTATGAGTACATGTTATCCGTTCAGATCCTATTGTGTCAATCGTAAGAAATAATTTTTACTCTTTTATTTGGGAAGTTTCTTCAGTCTTAGATGTCCAATCACGACCCTTTGAACTCCCTCCTCCACAGTTTTTAGATTGTTTTCCTCTTTGCTTGGGTTCTTAATACAGTTCAGACGATGAACTATAAATAGAAATAGTAGAAAAACAACGAGTCTGTTAAAGAACATTAACAAGGCATCGCTTGGATATTTTCGTTTGGCTTACAGTAGGCTAGGTGGAATCTATAATATATTTTAGAAAGCTTCGTCAGTCTTCAGTGTCTTATAAAGAGCCATCAAGAGAAAAGAGCCATCATATACTTTTATGGGACTTGTAATAAAGCTGAAACCTTGTTCGGGAAAAAATGATAAAGAATCTATTTTTGACAACAACGTCACCTATTGAAAATATTTATGCCCCGTTGTTTTTTTCTATGTAGGCATTATCTGACTTAAATCAAAAAATCTTTACACCAGAAAATAAGTATAAAAATTTTGATTTCCGAAAACCTTGATGGCCCTTAGCTCACAACTTTGTGATGGATTATGAGCGGTTTTATCAATATTTTAACGAATCTTAGTGGATAGCAAGAAAAGTACTTGGTTTCCATGGAAACAGTATATATCTAAAAGTGCTTTTATGAGTGCTGAAGAAATAAAAGTTGAATTCATATTAAAAACGTTAAAGTTTTCAAATAGTTCACCCAGGGGTGTTTTCTTTTATCGAATCCACCGGCGTAAAAAGTCACGATTTGGTGTCAATTGTAGGGTAAATTAAAAATTTACTACTTTTAATCTTACTTTTGTCCAGGCCAGACGTTAACTTGACCCTCCACATATTACCTTGAATATTTACAAAACAAGAGTAACAGTCTTAAATTGGATGGAATAATGATCATAAGCAGGACTGAGACACGTTTTTACACTTACTCCTATTAGCCAATCGTTCGCCGGTTCATCAAAATACTGACCAGACACTTATTAGTATCATTATGAGAAGGAAACGTTTATCTTGTGATCTCACATTTGTTCATCAGGCATGATACAACGATGACATTGGAGGACAACGAAGACCTACGGAGGGTATAACGTTACAATATCATACATGATATACAATTTGGATTTGATTTATTTACTAGTATAAGATTTTTATTTGTTACTAAATGCGACACATGATTTTATTTAAATATCAAACTTTTAAGCGTATTACGAGCGAACAAAATTCGCAAAAAATTCAGGCGTCAAAAAATGTTTGTAGGTACGCATTTCATAATCAACCTATGTACAAATAACATGAACGTATCAAATAACGTTCGTTACGGATTTATACTTAATATTTTATATGACGCGTTCGTTATGTTGTTATTCGATAGTTCTACAACTAACGGTACACCGTAATATGTAAGCAACGTAATATGCTTAAGGCAGCACTAGAATATGAAATTGTATTTAGTATTAGAGAGATCAACTTTCTGATTAAACTAAGGTTTAATCTTTTAAAATAGTTTTTGTAGACGAAATATAATTAATGTTACATTTTATTCACGTTTAATTTTACTGTGTAATATGTATCAAAATAAATTATTTACCTATAAATTGAGTTTTTTTTACTAAAACTTTTTCAAGAAGTGTTACATACTTTTATTTTGCACAAAAATGCAGCTATTTGAAGAACTCTCACGGAACCTTTTGTATAGATATCCTATTTCTATGAAAATGTCTTCAACCTAATATTATTGAGTGACAAAAACTTTGGTTTTCGATTTATGCAAAAAGTACTAAACGTTAATGAATAAACATTATGAAATAACTATCCATAGACATTCATGAATAAATTTTAAATAACTGAAAAACATTAGAAATTCTATGCTGCGATAAACTGATTTACAGTGGTTAAATCTTGTTTTGAAAACAATGGGAGACGAGCAAACTTTTAAACTGAATAAATGTTCATCTAGTTCTGGAACTGACAAATTTACAAATAAACGAGGTCCAAAAATAGATTCTTTACGGAAAATAAAAGGTCTACTATTAAACCCATTTCATTCTTGGCAATTCTTGATAAAAAGTTATTACGAATATCCCAAAAATTAAGCCCTAAAGACGTTTTTGAAGTGCTCATGTTTTTTTTTTTTTTCAATATTGATTTTGAGCTTATCTCCTGCTTGAACTTTTCTTGTGCACTTTTTTGCACTTTTGTAAAATAGATTTTAATTAAATTAACCAAATTATATGAAATAAACTAAAATTTAGAAATCACTACATTGAACTTCGTAAAAAAGCAACTGAAAAATCTTTGATATATTTGTTATGATTGTGTCTGAACATTGTGTTGCACGTATTATAGCTTAAAATCAAGTACCTTTTTTAATTTAACATTAGAAACCCAAGCTTTAAAAAATTTCGCTAAGCTTATTGGATGGGTTGTATTCGATACAGCTACGTTATCAAAACTAATTTAAACGAATTTAAATTGCCATAAAATACGAAGAATCCTGAAAGGCTGCTAGCCTTTTATAAAAGAGTCGTTCAGTCTTTTAAAATCGAGCTTCACACATGCCTGCATCCGTGATTTTTGATAATTCACAATGTTAGTTAAGGGTGAAATAAATAAGAATATTTTCAAAAGATAACTTAGCAGTGAAATTCTTCTTTAAAATAATATTCAAAATAAGATAAAATAATAAAGTTTTTTTTTTCAACTCTTGTAGTCTTCGACAATATTTTTCCTATATTCAATGTATTTATTATATGCGGTTTTAGCTAGTAGCAACAGCCAAAGCTTAATATATTAATAGGGTTTCAGTACAGTGAAAACAAAAACATAATTTATAAATAAAAACAGTCGAAGTTTGTTTGAAAAATATTGTTTTCAATTTCTATAACAAACATATTATTATTATTACTTGTTGAAACCTGTTGAAAAAGAGAATTACAATACCATATTTTTTAGCTCTGATTTATCTCAATATGCGAATGTGTGTGTATAAAATTCACAGAAAGTATGTTACAAAAACTATCTGCCACGGGCATATTAGTTGCTTTAAATTGTTGTAACGGAATGAGTTTCAAAGTTGCTTTAAATTGTTGTAACGGAATGAGTTTCAAAGTTGCTTTAAATTGTTGTAACGGAATCAGTTTCAAAACTTAACAATCATGTAATGATATCTGAGAATTTAACATTAATTTGTACATATCTGAGTATATTTTGGTTCAAAATATTATCTTAAGACGATGATAAATGGTCTTTTATTATGAGGGTATGAAGAAGTACTGTCGGGATCCAATGGTCTAAATAGGGCTGGTAGTTAAGGGATTAAACAGGGTGAAAATTCCTTTCATAATTGAATAATTTTGTCAATTACTATTGTTTAGCCGATTGCAATAATTAGTTTTTATGCTTTCAATATAATTTTAAACTCGGCATATCATCATATTCAATATAGGCATTCCTTTGTTTAACTCACTAACAATAAAATTTTTCATAAATCTGATAGAAGCCACACCATTGCCATTGAAGTAGGAATGCTATGATTCTTTGAAAATAGACTTTTTATACCATGTATATATGAAATATACATAGTATATTGAGTTTAGTCCCAAGTTTGTAGCGCTTAAAAATAATGATGCTAGGAAAAAAATTTTGTTATAGGTGTTCATAAAATCACCTAATTAGTCCATTTCCGGTTGTCCGTCCGCCCGTCCGTCCGTCTGTGGACACGATAACTCAAAAACGAAAAATAGATATCGAGCTGAAATTTTTACAGCGTACTCAGGACGTAAAAAGTGAGGTCAAGTTCGTAAATGAGCATCATAGGTCAATTGGGTCTTGGGTCCGTAGGACCCATCTTGTAAACTGTTAGAGATAGAACAAAAGTTTAAAAATAAAAAATGTTCCTTATCAAAAATTAAACAACTTTTATTTGAAACATTTTTTCGTAAACATCACTGTTTACCCGTGAGGGCGCCAATTAGGCGGAAATTTTATAATATGTACTATACTTGATTATCAGTTATGTATGCGTCACATGTTTGTATGTGTAATGTGATAAAGAAATCAACACTGACTATGCATGGTATTTCAACAATTAACTCAGTCAATTGTTTGTTTTCACTTGTTAAATATAAAATTTAGAGAATTTATTTATGTCGATCGTAACTGTTTTAAAAAAATACAAAGATTCATAATGCGTACATGTTAGAATACCTGCAAATATCGGGTAACGAATAAAGAATCGGAAGGGTAGCAAATGAAGGATCAGAAAAAGTTTTATACATTAAAAAAAGAAAACTGTTGAAAGCAACGAAAGACCAAAATCGAATTACATAACTTGCTATTGAATATTGACTATTACAATGGTACATTACTAAATTTTCTTGATTACCAAGCTTAACCAACTTATATTTGGATATCGATCAGTGAATATTCTATAAACTTAAAAATATTATTTCTTTATTTATACAGATATGGATGATGCTTATTAAAGTATTGGTGAATAACGGAATTCCTTTAGGGCTCTCTAAGCACACAGAGCTTCAAAATATATGTTGTATATACATGCACAAGTAAACAGGGAATCATATCCAAACATTTTTGTGTATATACTACAAACATACTCAAAGCAAAAGTTTTAAAAACATACACAATTTTCTTGCTATTCATGTGTTTTGGTACACAATACACACTCACCCAATCTCTCTTCTGTAAAATTTAAATTTTAAATTAAATTTAAATTATTATTTTTAATCATTCATTAATTAATAAAGCTTAAAAACATTTCTCACTGCTGTGTTTCCTTTATCAAAATTTCTTCAAGTAATTTTTAAAAATTATGAATATAACTAATTTGTTTTGTTTTTTTTTTTACAGGTGAGTTCAATTTTTTATGGCATCTTCTTTCATTTCCGATTCCTTTTTCAATAATTCCGTAAGTAAACAAGTTCTTTAAGTTTTTAACAGAAATCACTTAAAACTTTTTTGTTTGTATAGAAAATTTACCATCATGAAAATTTCCTTAATTATGTATGCATGTTAAAAAAGTTAAATTTTTTAGAAAAGGTTTTGATACAACAACGCCATCATATCAGATGCTTTTCTTTAAATCACAATCAGTAAATCGTTTAAATGTTTCATGAAAAAGACGTTTTGTTTTGCGAAAGAAATATTCCTCACGATTAACTTTGCTGTTTTTATTTCTGACAGTTCAAAGAATGGGTGTCATATACTTATGTTTAAAATAAACGATTTGAACGAACAAACGGAAATAAACTGTGTAAATGTTTATTTAATGAAAACCAACAGTAAATTTCTATTTGTAACATCAATATTTTTGAGCATTATAAACTTGACTAAACTTATAAATCTGATATATTACTTGTCTAAGGTTGACTACCTTTTTATCCGACTGTCAAGAAGTGGTTATGTTTTTTGCGCATGTTTTGTACGTCTGTATGTATATTATTTTGTAAATTTCCTTATTACTTACTTATTACTTCGTATCTTCCAAACGGCTTGATGAATTAACAGTTAATGTATCGTTATATTTGTCATAAAAAGCAAAGTTTTCTTAAATGGGTGATTTAAAAAAAAAAGACAAAATTGCGGATTTTCGGCAAGAAATAGTAATACGTTAATAATAAACCAAAAAAATCGAGTAGGGTAGCAAAATGAAGAAAATTGAAAGGGGGTTACAAAGTGCTTTAGTGCTGGGGCTCTGAAAAGTCTAAAATAAAATAAATAATTAAGGAAATCGAAACCCGACTTTGTTCCATAAAATCTGACTGTCCAAGAAAGAAGACTGTCCAGTACTTTACATACCGACTTTTACAGTCGAGACTAATTAAAATCTAGATCGGCTCATATTTTCCCAATACTATGGCCGTTTAAGTAAGTATGCAAAGTACAGGACTGGTTGTAATCTTTTCAAATTTTACTTAACACAGTAGGGTTTTTTATTTATTTTTTACCGTTCACTTTACCACAAGTGTCGTTCAAGCGAAAATATGACCAAGCATATTATTAGAAATATCAGACAAAATACACTTTTTTTTTAATGAAATCTGTACTGCAAATTGAAAATCTTTCTTGAATAATTTTTTCATCATTTTCTTTTTTATTAAAATTGTCATTCAGTTAAACATACAGTAAGCTAAAGAAAATATTTTCAAAATCCTTGGCAAATTCTTTCATAATTATGATAGTGTTCTGACTTTATTATATCATCAATAAAACTTCCAGTTTTCATCCGATTGTTCCAAGAAAAACGTCGATTTTTGACGAGTATTTTCTCTTTATTAAAAAAAAAAAAAAATACAAAAATACAAAACAAAACAAAAACAAAAAACAAAATTGCGTGTTAACGCGTTAGTTTTAATGATACGGGTCAACCTTTGTTCGGTTCCTGGTACCTGCGAAGCTTTTCCACTTTCTTCCTTTTTGTTAGAAACTCCTGTTTTAGCGTCTTATAGTCGCTTAGGCCTCGTCTTTTAGGCCTCGAAATGTTTGAAACTCGAATCTCTCGACACAATCAAAATGCTGACCTTGACGACCTAATATTTTTACTTCTTTTGTGTACAATTGTAGAACGAAAATAGCCTAGATATTGAACTCGAAACTGTTATTGCGCTCGCACTCTCGATGTCGATCACATACCTAGTAGGCATAATAAATAAATAATATTTTCTTGACGTTAAATTAAAATATACGTCAGACGGATAGTATGCAATATTGTAATAATATGGTCATATAACAAATTACTAAATAAATTTAGTTTGATTATTTATCACCAGTGGCAATGCGATATATATCGTATTTCCACTATTGTACACGTAAATGGGTCAGAGATTCACGTATGCGATAGACATGAGGTAACTTTGTTAGTGTATACTTATCAAATTAAATAAAAAGAAAATCCTTTTGATTTATATAGCAATGAATTAAAACTAAAAACTTTAGGACATGTATTTTATAGCTCATACACATACAAATTCATTCTGTCCGTATCAACATTGGAGAAAAAACAAGTAACTTGGTATGATTCACACTTAACACAATAAAATAATGTTGGAATAGCCATAAAAAGAAAACGTAACGAAAGCTTTTTTTTTAATAATAAAAAGCTACCATGAATTATTTTCACATACTCTCATAGTATTCGTAGTGGCATCCCCTTATGTTCCCCTCAGAGAGTCGTAACTTGTGGTTTAACATTAAGTAGTTAGGTAGTCATCTCAACTAAGTTGTATTATGTTTTCTAGACGTACAAAGTTACACTATATATCACGTAATATTACACAGCATAATGCCTGTTTCATACTACAGACCTTCAATCAAAGTCTTAAACTATGCACAACTAAAATATATTCTCGGCCTTAATATTAAACAACGTTTACTTATGCTAGAAAATATTGTGTTTCGAATTTTCGAAGAAGTCAATTAAGTTATTAAATATTTAACTAATATTTGCAATAAGCTTGGCTTTATATACATGCTGATAGTAATTATAGTAATTCATTTGGAAGGATTATAGGAGTAAAATTTCTCAAAAAAGTCATTTTTTACACCAGTGGTTATTTACCACTAATAATCACCATGTAATAAGTTGAAAGTTCTGTGATTTGGGAAGAGTGATCTCTAGCTCAATTATAATAATCACTAATTTCCCCTTCGCAAAAGTTTTCATAAAGTAACAAGGGTTCTAGAAAAAAACTTAAATATTTTTTAAGTTTTAATTTCTAATCATTCATATTCGATCTCCACGTGACAAGATGTATTTTGCAAATTAATTGAAGTATATATGTATAACTCTAATTAAATTGGGAAAATATTTCGTAAATGCAAACTACATTTATTAAGATTTTTACAGGTTTCGATTTCAAAAACTAAAAGAAACTTTATTAATCAAATACGCCAATTCGAGATGCTTAGATCTAACAAAGCACAAAATTTAAGTTCACCGCGATTATTTTGCATTACGCCACCTGAAAATATAAGGCACTGTGTACCAGGCATTCACAGTGTTATACTGTTGACTATATGTGTGTTTACACCTTAACAATGTTATGTGTGAAACAATATATTTCAAATTATATTTTCGAATTACGTCTTGTTTAACGACACAATGTTGCTTTACGTTACTTCTCTTACTTTGGCTTCATTATTTGTTACATAATATACCGGGTGTATCTTATGAAATAGATTTGCTGCCATGATTTTATTGTTAAGTTCCTTTGTAAAACTGTCTTTTTGGATATTTGTTTTTTCTTTTTTAGTAAAACACCTTTGACAGATTTTTAACATGTTGATTGAATTAAAAAAAAAAAATATTGTATTTCTGAATTAAAGAGATGTTAAAATTTGATCAAACACTTAATTTCAAAAGTTTTCTAAATTTGCTTAATTTACTTTGTTTTAGACCAATAAATAATAATAAAAGGCCCTTCTATAACAAAAGTTGTCTACGAGAAAAGTGCTACCTTTCATTTATTAATAAAACAAACAAACAAACAAAAAAACAAAAAAAGAGCGTCTAAAAGTTTGCCTGCTTTCAGACGCTATTTTTTCATATTGTTTTTTTTTTTTTTAATTTTTATCGATTTTAACGATTTTATGTCTTAACGATTTTATGCTGAAAATTCGCATTACGTTGAAGTAATTCACTATAGGTATGTTATGTTTTCGAGAAAACTTGATGATACTCAACTATAAATTGATATGATTGAACCCTTTTTCTAAGGGTTGAGAAAATTTTTTTTTTTGAAATTTCTTTTTCTTACAAATTAACCGTTTTTATTCACTTTTAAAAAATATATTCTATGGAGTATGCTTTTTAAAAAATATAATTTAACATATATTAAAATAAAATTAGTTTTGCATGACAACTTTTAATCTTACATACTTCAAAAATTTATTTTACACTAGATTTAAAAATAATAATATGTATGTAGGTAAATCGTGCCCTTATTTTTTCGACATATTGTGACAATGAAGATTAGTCTTTAATGTAGCTACAAATTACATCATAAGCAAAGCAAAAAAAAAAAAAAATTAACACACATTATCACACAATCTCCCGTTGCTTCACTCACGAACTCTATCTACTACTTGTAACTTTTTTTATTTATGTGATAAGGTATGAACTTCTTACTTTTATACACTTTGTCACCGCTATATGTATTAACACTATAGACTCTTTGTTACTTTAAACTTTCTATTGGTAACTTAATGTTTTTACCTCGAAAATAGAAATAACATTTTCAATATCTTTTTTTACGATATCTTTACTTTTTGATACGCTCCTAATTCGAAAATAACGCAGTAAATGTATGTATGTTGAGTGTAGTTTATAGTATACTAGCTTGATGATCGTAGATGGATGGATGGATCGTAGATTAAATTAAATTTTTTTTAAATGTATCTTTATAAATTATAGCCCATGTGTTATTCTGATGTGTGAGCAATATTTTTCATTCAAATCCATTCGGTTGTTTTTTCGTGAAAGCGTTACAAACAAACAAACAAGCAAACAAACATCCCTAAATCCATCTTTTAACTTGAGATCTGAGAATCTAGATACGCGATTTTTAACGGTTAACAATATTATTACTAATTAATTCCACACTATTAAAAATTGATTGAAGAAAAAAGTCATTGGTGGGACATTATTAGGCCATATCCCTCACGGCTTGTTTCTTTTTCTTGGTATATTCTATCCTCTACAAATTATATTAACTCTTGCTGTATGTTATTTTGTTATGTAATTTTTTGTTATGTGTTTTGTTTTTTATGTGGGTGGACTTCAGTTATTTCACACTCATAACATATAGAAATATATACACTAACATTCTTTTTAATAATTCTGATTTATATTTCAGCGGGTAGAAAAAAATAAACATATTTTTATTTTAAAATAGATTTTTCCATAACAATAGATATACGATGAGGGGTTGAAAATTAGAGTAAATTATTCTCCATCCCAAAAAAAAAATGAAAACATGATGCATTTATTGAATTTTTAATTAAAAACTAAAAAATATTTTCCTCTAAAAAATGCCCAATTTTGATTTTAAATGTTATAATTTTTTTGCTAATTTTTAGGAGCCCGTAGTAGCTCTAACAGAAAATAATTTCAAACATTTTATTGTTGTAATTTGTTCATAAAATGGAATAAATTCAACTTTATTTAGGTACTTTTAAATTTTTATTTCTTCGATAAAATGGTCTGTTCTCATTATTTTCCCAAACCACCAATAATTTATTAGGCATTTGAACGGCAATATTCACATCCATAAACTCATTTAATTTACGTGTAATTTACTATTTGATACCCGCTTGCTTTGTTGTGCAATTCTTTTTTCGATTTCCGTAAACATATTTGATTTCCTTCGTTTGAGCCGCAAGAAAATCTTGTCAAAGTTGATCCAATTCTCGAATACGTTTACCATGAAACATTTATGAGCACAACTCATTTTTTAACGTTTGAACACCATGAGGAGATAGACTTACTTGAGCCAGCCTCACTTTGACGACCTCTTCGACCTAAAGTTAACGTCCAAGCTCTCCTGCTGTTCTTAAACAGCTCCAAATGGTTCATGGAATAGTGACCGAGGATAGGCCAACCCTATGGTCTAAGTGTGTCCCATCCAAGGGCAGTCACTTTAACCTAACACTATAATTGAACACATTATAAATTATTTCAAAAATAATTAGCAAACAATAGCTTGTGAAAGTTAATAAAACTTGAACCGCTCATGGACTTACAGAAAAGCTTAAGCTATTTGATATCAGTCCCTGTGCCTTAAATTCCCCTAATGGTCAGTTTAATGTGCTTGCATTTTACCACAAACACGCGTCAACACAACATTTTTCCAAAGTTTCGCAACAGAACCCTGTCAGAGCTTGTAAAACATTGTACTTATCGTTTTTTTGTTATTATTAATATAGTCTATAATATTTATGTTATTTGTTATATGATTTATATTTTAATTGAATGTTATTTTCAATCTCATCCCACTCCTGC
This sequence comes from Chrysoperla carnea, assembly GCF_905475395.1. NCBI lineage: Eukaryota > Metazoa > Arthropoda > Insecta > Neuroptera > Chrysopidae > Chrysoperla > Chrysoperla carnea. The sequence continues at coordinate 56,359,447 of NC_058337.1, read as the reverse complement.
TAATATATTCGCCCCATATCATTCATTTTTATTGTTTTTATAGGGAATTTTATTTTATTTATTTTTTATAGAAATGAATGTGGAGAATCAATTATTATGAGCACAAAAAATATATGGAATTATATTAATATAAATTTAATTGCTTTATTACTGTAAATATTCTGAATTTATGTCAGAAATTTTGGCTATTAATAACTATAATCGATTTTCTAGCTGATTTTGCAATCTTTCGTTTTGCACCTTTGAATTTCATTTGAGAAAACACATATTTACTTAATTCCTATAATGAATAAAGTCTTTTCTATAAGAGAGATGCTTTATATAATTGGAATAAAAAAACTATTTTAATGTGTGCAAGTCACTGTGCTTTATTTTATAACTTGAACACAATAAAGTTATGCTGTTATTCACTGGCCTAAATTCGAAGTTTTTCAATTGAATATGGAATATTGATTTTAAGGCCTTCAATTGTTTAAAAAGTAAATAGCCATATCAGTTCAATTTTTTATTACAGACAGGGCCCCCGTAATGTGCAAAAAAGTATTTTGGCGCCCCTTAAGGCACTTTTTTTTTATGGTAGGTGAGTGCTTGAAATAAAGCAAAAAACGGAACTTTTAAAGTCATATTTATTTGTAGACAAAATATCAAAATGAAATAATAATAATATATTCTTGTTCACATACATTTTAAAGGATTTACTTAATCAATGGGGTACAGACACGTTGTTCATAAATACTAGAAAATAACCGAAAACTAAAAATTAAATTTTTGTAGGAACAAATAACAAAAATATTGCCTCATGTCTAGATACACAACGTGTTAATGAGAAAGCGCAAAACCTGAAATTAGTTTATTCAGAATCGTGAGTAGAATCCATTCCACTAATAAAAAATAGGGATAAAATTTAGTCCAGTAAACATGTTCCCGCAAGTCTCGCAACATAGGAATCGAGAGTAACTAGATGATATACTAGTAAAATTCCGTTTATTTTCCGTTAAAATTTTTTTTTTTTTTTTTAGGCCCTTGCTTTTGGCGCCCCTAAAGGATGGCGCCCGTGTGAATTGCACACTTTGCACATATGGTAGCGGGGGCCCTGATTACAGGTATAACAAAAATATTCTTTCGGAATCCTTTGTTCCAAACATAACTTCAAAAGTTCCAAAGAAACATTACTTTGATGTGTTAAGCTTAAGTAAGTACTTTTAAAAAGCTGCATTGAAAGAACTTACACTTTTCATATTGGATCAAATTTCAGCAAAATTCAACTGTTGGTTTGTCACAGAGTTTGTAAAACATTTTCTCTTTATTTAATCCATTTTTATTGAGAACTGAAAACATTCGGCTGAAATTGAGTATGAAATGTCTAACGGTTTTCTAATTTTTTTGTTTTCTCAAAATTTATAAAGAAAATATGTTTGTTTGTTAATAAAGATCAAGTTGTAGAGACGTACCTCAATAAAACTTCCCACCAAATAACAAATGAAATTTACAAAATTGAAAAAACTCATCATTGATGAATCAAACTTAAAGGAATTTACAATTTTGAAGTTTTTTGATACCAATTGTGACGCTTTTTTTGTGTAATACAGCACAAGGATTATAACTAAATTTTTTAAATAAACACCCGTCTCACACATTTATATAAATATATACAAATACTACGTGCTGGGGTATGAAAATAACGGACATATTAAATTATATTACAATTAAATCTGATCACGTAATCTATTTTTTGATGGTGTTATAAAATAAAAAAAGATAGGATATTAACATCAATATACTAACATAAAGTGTAAGACAAAGACAATGTATATACTATACATTCAATTTAAAAACAAAACAAAATGATATTAATTTATTATCTATTGTAAATGTTTTTTATTAATGGTGTAAAACGCAAAATATAAGATTTTATCTTTGTATTGTACTCAAAGGTCGATTGTATTATATCTGTTTTTTATACCATGTATATATGAAATATACATAGTATATTAAGTTTAGTCTCAAGTTTGTAACGCTTAAAAATATTGATGCTACGAAAACAATTTTGATACAGGTGTTAGTGTTAGTCTTTATAGAATCATCTAATAAGTCCATTTCCAGTTGTCTGTCTGGTTGTCTGTCGTCTCTCGTCTGTCTGTTCGTCTGTCATCACGATTACTCAAAAACGGAAAGAGATATCAAGCAGAAATTTTTAAAGCGTGCTGAGGACGTAAAAATTGAGGTCAAGTTCGTAAATGAGCAACATAGGTCAATTGGGTCTTGTGTCCGGAAGGAACCATCTTGTAAACCTTTAGAGGTAAAACAAAAGTTTAAATGTAAAAAAATATTCCTTATAAAAAAATAAACAACTTTTGTTTGAAACATTTTTTCGTAAACATCACTGTTTACCCGTGAGAGTGCAAATTGTATAGTATGTATATTATGGCTATATCTGTAATATATGTGTGACCTGCATGTATGTGTAATGTGACAGAGTAATCAACACTGTCTATTCTTTGTATTTCAACAAGTAACTCAGTAATTTTTAGTTTTCACTTGTTTATGGACAAATATTTACCTCTATGTGCATATGGACATAGTTATAATAAGACAAAAGAGAGGTACCGCAAGTAGGTCCCTAGCATCTAGATCAAGAGTCCTTTGCACCCTCCTTGGGAACATCCTGCCACTGATTCAGTCAATCTAGACGAAAAACCGGCCGGACCTGGAAAAAATTTCAATGGTGAATCTTAGGTTATAGAACGTTAGGGAGGCATGTAAATAACTTAAAAAAAATTAAGAGAATTTTTCGTTCCGCTGTTTTTGAGAAAATCCAAAAAAATGGGAAAAAAAATTTGAAATGTGTTTTTCTCGGAATCTATTGGTTTAAGGGAAAAGTTTTTCAAATAAAAAATGTAGAAGCCATTGTCGGCTACATTTTATGTCATTGAAGCAACGTCATACGAGTTAAATTACAAAAAGTAGGTGGCGCTAAAGTATCAAAAAAAGTGTTTTTTCAAGATTTTCATTAAGAAAAAATGATTTTTTTGTAAAAGTTATTTGACTCAAAATTAGCTTCAACTTTTATTTAAACAATCAAAATTTTTCCAGTCAAAATGCCAGATTGACTGTACCACACCCGAAGACGAGGTGTCTTCGGGTAGGAGGCTGCATATGGACATTATAGAAAATGTTTTTCATTCGAAAATTCAAGTCTCTTTATAACTCACTTAAATCTTCTTTTAATTTTTCTTTCATAAAGAGATGAAAAACGAAACAGATTAGATTTGAGTGAAGACACGTTTGATCTATTGTACCTCCTTTGTTGCAAAGGTTCATCTAAGTTTTATATCTTAAATAAAGTTTAACATACTTAAATTATTTCACTTGAGCGGATATCAGCCAACTAAAGTGACGAAGAGAGAAGCAGTTACCAGCGCCAGTATTCCAGTTTCATTTTTTTTATGACAAAAGTTTTAGAGATTGTTTATCGTACCTTGTGAGATTTATTTTGATGACAATGTCCAGTAAGCAAATCAAGTATCCATAAATAATTTTTTCCCAAATACAAATTCTCAAACCATTTTCCAAGCTATTGGACAGCAATACCCATTCTTTTGTTGTGCTTTTGGATACCTGTAGAAGTGGTTCTGGAGATCGAAAATCACTTAGTTTTGAAATGCATATGGAGGTTTAATAGCAGTTTTACATTTAGAGCTTTTTTATTTAATAAGGTTGAAAAAGGGAGATACATGGTAAAAAGGGTTATATTACTTACCAATGAAAATTGTGCTGTTGGAAATTTTTCGTTCATATTTATTATATTTTACATTCGCTATTTAATTATATGGAACTATTATCATCCTAAAGAACAAAATTATCAGATATTCCAAGCAATTCGTTTACATGAAGTATTCTGATTTAAATAAAAGCATGAAATGATGTTCTTAACATTAGATCTTCCAATGATTAGAAAACTATCAAAGCTCCAACATAAAAGCTGTTGACAATTTGCGAAAAAAACTGTATTTTGCATTTTGACAATTTTGAGCAGAGCACATCCAATCTCGATATCTAAGATGAGTTATTTTTGAGTTATCAATCTGAAAATTTCATATTACCAGGAATTTAGTTTTAATTTATATGTTGTTCAATCTGAACATGTTGTGTTGGCTGGTTTTTTGTACGAATTTAGTTCAGTCAGAGAGTATTTTTTTATACTTTTGATGATATAAGTGGGCTGACTACAAAACACAAAATCTGACACATATTATATCATTTCTCTAGATAGTGTCATGAATGTTTTTGTGTTTGTTTAATTTTTTTATCTTACCATGCCAAAGTATTTCATTTGTTATCGATTTTAAAATGAAAATAGAAATTTTTTGAAGCAATTATTTAAAGCTTTTGTTTAAGAATGATTGTATCACATTCGTATTCAAATTTTTTGGTTTCATTGTAGTTCAAACTAATTGGAACTGTCGTCATTTTTAAATGACATTCTAGAATATCTTTTATAAGGTGTTGAAAATATACTATATTAAATTATAACCTAAATCATTTATCATTTTAGAAATTAGAAATTAGATTCAGGACTTTTGAAAATCATTAGTATTATAACAAAATTTCATATGAAAATGGACATAATAAAATTATTCTAATAAAATAAAGCAAATCAAATTAAAATTATGTATCTCTACTACAGAACGTTTGATCAAATTCAATACAAATAATTTAGACCTCAACACGAAATTTTTCGAATTAAGCCTTTGATTCCTGACATCCCCTTAGAATCTCCAACATATTTACATTACAATTTCCTAAATATTTTCAGCAAAGCGCTCTCATATTTACGATAATCCTATATTTATAGGCCGAAGAAAGCCTGAGCTAGCCTGATGATTAAGGGAACTTATCATTGCAGTATTATGCGGAATGAAGTAGACTAAAGAGAGTTAAGAGGATAGTGTGTGGTAAATTTTAAAGTTGAAACTGTCAGAAAACCGCTGATTTGATTATATTTGTTTTAATTGCGATTATACCATGGACAAATATTTTATATTGCTAAGAATTCCTTGTAATAATCTTAAAATATTTATTGTTTTTATAATTTATCGATAAAACTTATCAATTAGGAATAAAAACCCAATTGTAATCTCTATCCCTATCCCTATATATTATAAATGTGAAAATAAGGGTGTTGTTTGTTTATTTGTTATGCTTTCACGCAAAAACTGGCGAATGCATTTGAATGAAACTTTACAACAATATAATTCATACATCAGAAGAACACATGAGCTATAATTTATAAAGATATTTAAAAAAAAAAAAACTTAAAAATTAAATTTGTTCTGCTCCATTTTACTGCTCCATCCATGATCATCATTTTGAACCATAAATTAAAGATTTCTGTAAAAATTTAAAGTAGTAAATGTCAAACAATTCATTACCATCTTTTCTGAAATACTCAATGAACTATGATTATTTTACACTTAAGTTAATTGAAAACTACACATATTTTAGCTGTGTAAAAGAATTCGTCCGAGTGTTATGGAAGGGTATAAGTGAGATCAAGTGAGGTTTTTTGTTTTTTATAATAAGCGGTGGTTTTAACTTTTAAAGCTAGTGAAGCGTAGGTACTAAACAAATCTTCGAACTGTCGTTATCGTTGTCGTTAAAAAATATTTACTCAAAGTTAGCATTTTTCCCAGCTAGGTTCTAATAGTCTATGATGAATTGCCTGGTATTTGTATATATAATACAATATAAAATAAATATCAAAATGTGAAAATAATGTTTATATGTCAAATAAACAAACCCAACCCATACATTTTGTAGTATAGAGTAGTTAGAGTAGTAGCAGTAAGGTAATCATAAAATATGAGACATTCACCAAAAATACATTACGTTAGGTACTACACTACACAAAACTATTTATTAAAATACAAATATATATGAAAACCTGCACACAACCTTGTGTGACACTTGTCTGAAATTTAAGTAGAATTCATCCGTCATGCCACTAAATATGGAACGATATTAGGTTGATGCTCCATTCTTAACTTCTAACAAAATTAACAAATTATACAAGTGGTTCATTTATACAAGATGTGTCATGATAATGTTATGAGGCTCGATGGAACTTTATTCAGAAAATAAAGGAAAATTACATCGATCATATCAATTAAGTCTTGTGTTTCATGTTTTTCCGATTACTGTTAGCTTGAATTGTAAACTTAATAGCATTCAATATTTTTGCGTCAAGTATCATTTCCATTTAACTTGAAATGCATCTGTCAAGTATACATAAACTAGACGGCTACCTATACGCTACCGTAAGTTAAATTCCAAAAGTACAACTTATCAAACGGAGTGTATTATAATATTAAGCAAGTTACTGTTACAGCGATTTAGCCCGTCATCACTCGCATTTTGAGCATTTTTCTCACGCTTGATTTAAATAACTTTTATACTTCAAATAGTATATGTGGCTCATAGATTTACTATCGTCATATAGTTTTATTTATTTTCGGACTGTTTATTTTTCAGATATTTTCAATCTATCTGCAGATTTTAAAAATATATTTTTTTCAAGAACTTGAGAAATTTTTAGAATTTTCCTCATCCTGAGAGTAAAGGTGTAAGGAATAAATATTATATCGGAACTTTTCATGCTTGCGTACTTTTGTTAGTTTAATTTAAGTTGTAGTCAGTGAATAAAAAAAAGCTTGTTATAGAAATGGTGAAATTAGTTTAAATATTTAGATTATTTCTCTGTTTTAATATTTTCACTCTCAAACCTCATTCAATAATCACGTAATCAAACTATTTTTAACAAGCCAGGGCATTAAAAAATTAATTTATATAAAATTATCTAGAGGTTATGATTTACAAAATTACAGAATATTTAACACGGGAAATATTTGGCGCATGTGCAGAAGACTTGAGCAAATATTTCAACACGCAACTAAAAATTACCGAATGTATTGTCATGATTGCTGACGGGTTAACAAATTTTTATTTTGGCACTGCGCCTAGTCACTGGTTTAAGCCAACAAGCGGAAAATGTAGACATCCAATCGATATTGACAGCGCATCTGTCGAGGCCTCATGAATGAAGTTCATAAATAAAGACGGTTGAAATAAAAGGTGTCTTTTTCATGTGTAATTTAATGAATTGAACTTTAGTGTTTTGGAACTTGACATTTTATCGAAGGAGTAACTCACATACTTCCTGTACATAATTTAAGAGGTACTAAACATTATTTAAACAGACAAAGATAGACAACATACAAATTGTTGAATATGAGAGAAGATTTACTTCAGTTTATGAAGATGAGACGTACGGACGGACTTTACTGTAAAGAACAGATAAACAGACAAACAGACATTTTACGAGTTGAATATATTTCTTCGTTTATTAACTTTCAACATATTATTATACTCTTGGAATATGAAATGGTAAAATGTCCGGGGCGACATTAACTCGATTAAACAAATCTCTCTTTACTATCATCATATCTCTACTTTTCTAGTTTATGTTGTGTATATTATGTTCGCATAATACTCGATAGTTTTAACTCGACTTTATTTGTTGTTGTAGAATGATGACGTATTTTAAGCATATATATATATATATATATATATATTAACAGTATTTGGTGTAGTTCATTCATTCGATTACTTTTTTGATTATGAATAAGAACCGCTCATAGTCGTCACAAAGTAATTACAATTTTAATAATTTTATTTTTAACCCCCGAAATACAAAAAGGGGTGTTATAAGCTTGACCGCTATGTGTGTGTTCCTGTGTTTGTCTGTCAGTGGCATCGTAGCGCCTGAACGGATGTAACGATTTTAATTTTTTTGTTTTATTTGAAAGGTAATTTAACGGAGAGTGTTCTTAGCTATGTTTCAAGTGCAAGCTTAGGCTTCGGTACCCAAAAAACTTAAAAATTGGCGATGATTTTCAAAATCTCGTGCAATGCGTATTGCACAAACGATAAGCAGACCAAAGAAAAAGTGCTATATTAAACAAAACATGTATCATTTATGGAATATAGTTTGATATCCGCCGGCCTCGCTGGGTTTCAAAGGAAAGACCACCACGTTATAGCCTTCAAATTCGTCGTTCTCACTTAACCCCCATTCAATAATACTTGAAAAAGAGTGAATGTTACTACGATTAAAAGCTTATTTACAGTTTTTCACTTTTTTTTTAAATGCCAAATAGTCATAATTTATTGAGTATATTAGAACAGTTGGCCATAAATAGGGTATTATCGTTAGTCAAAAATAAATTATGAAATTTGAAAAAAGTTAACATTTATGTAAAAATATACTTAAATATTCTGATTTCGAGTCATAAAAGCACATTTTTCTTTTATAATTATAAATTAAAAATCGTAGTTTTTAAACTGTATATCACGTGACCTAAAACGCGGGCAAGCCCTGGTGTGATGGTATGAACCATAGACCATCAGTTAGTTCAGTGTAGACAGCTGGGTATAATATATCCATAGATAAAAAGTATTTATATTTATTATATTTAGTTGTCTATGAATATATCTGTCAAACTTATCTGTGTTATTTCGTATAATGATACCGATATTACGTCATCAAATTGGATGACCACGTTTTTGACAGTTTAAAAGAGGTTTAATATTAAATTTAAGTTTTTGGCAAGAAAGCGTGTGTATTTTTCCGAAATAAATTTTTGGTGGCTTTTTATTAGCAAAATCAACATTTTGAAGTATTTTTTCAAAAATAGTAGAATACCCTGTTGTATCTCGCTCACCATTTTTTACAGAAATCTTTAATTTATGGATCAAAACGATGCTCATAGATAGCGTAGTGAAATGTCATTTACTAAATTTATTTTGATTTATACAGGTTGTCTATTTAAGTTGGCTTGATATCAAAAACCCTTTTAATAAGTTATTCCTTATAAAAATCTCTGTTTTTGAAAATATTAACATTCAGCTATTCATTTTTTACATCGAACGTACAGGGAGGCCACAAATTGAGAAAATTCGATAGGAATGTTAATGGTGGAAATGTAGACTACTTTGAACATATAATAAGGGAAACCGTTCAAGAAATTTCTCCCGAAATATGTAGGAGTGTATTTAAACAATTTTGTAAAAGAACAATTACATGCATGGAAGACGATGGTGGATACTTTGGAACAAAAACGAACTGAAGATAACTGTTTAGGAATGAATTTTTAACGATGGGAATGTTTTGACATCTTCAATTTTAAACTGAATTTTGCAGATATTCTTGTAAAACACGTTATCTATAAACAAATTAACCAACTGTCATAATTAAAATGTTTATTTGCTAATTTGAAACATCTATAACAAAATAATACATGCAGAACATTTATTTTTCGTACATTACGTTATAATTTTTATTGTTGAGTAAAAACACTTATCTTCAGTTCGCTTTTGTCTCAACGTATGCGTTCAACACATGTAATTGTTCTTTTACAAAATTGCTTAAAAGCACTCATACATATCTCGGAAGGGATTTCTTGAACCGTTTTCCTTATTATCTATTCAACATAGAATACATTTCTAAACTACAATTAACATTCTAATTGCACTTTTTCAATTTGCGACACCCGTGTACATTCAATGTCGAGAGTGAATAGCTGAATGTTAATATTATCCAAAGCAGAGAGTTTTATAAAGAATGACTTTTTTTCGTAAATCTTATAATAAAACAGTTTTCCATATGTAGCCAACTTAAGTACCCTGTATATCTTTATAAATTATAGCTCAATTATAATTTGGATGTTCGAGCTATATTATTGTATAGTTTCATTTAAATCCATTCAGTAGTTTTTTTGAAAGCGCAACAAACAAACAAAGAAAGAACCTTACATTCACGTTTATGATATATAGGGATGTATTGCATAAACTATTTAAAGAATTCACATTTTGAAATAGTATATAGGAGGTTGCTTAAGTTACTATTCATGATGGCTGCATATTCTACACCTTTGAATTTCCAATATGCAATATTTTCCAGCGAAGCAGGTAGACATCATTTAATCTTACGTAAACACAATAGACTGGTCAGTAAAGGCAATGTTTTCTTGTCATAAAAATTGTTAATGCAGCACACTTGACCACATATTTATTATTTTAATTGAAGCGCACCTTTCGAATAGCGTTAATGAATTAAACTTTGTGACATACTGTAGAAGTTAAAACACTTTATTGTTAACAATAATTAAATAATGAATTACATGCGTCATTCATTTTAGTTAAAATAATTAAAAACTATTGTTTAAAATTTATATTAATTTGTTATTTAAAATTAAATAAAATGTCATTGTCGTAAATATTCCAAAAAGCATACCAACCAAACACATGCATGGATGACATTCACGTAGGTATACCTACATACACATTTATATAAATGGAATGTGGAATGAAGCATGAAAGAGGAATGGAATGGTATGAGATTTTAATAACAAATACATAGGCAGGTATATTGTTTGGTTTAGTTTTAGCTAGTGTGTATTGTTAGACAGGCGTTACCTATAATTATTATTACAATCGTAAAGTATCGTAACTAACCTGTACCTACTATGTATTACATGTATGTAGCATTGTATGTAAATAAAATGTGTTTTAGCGATTCTAGGTTGTGCACAAATGCATATATTCAAAACTAGATATCTTTCACTTCAACAACCGTCAATCGAAAATCTCCATTTCGAGGATCTAGAGAGCAAGAAAAAACATTATTGTCGTTTTTGCAACTTTCTATCTTTTATCTTCTATTATAGTTTTAAAATCATCTTTTTAAGTTTCAAGAATGGAGACTAAAATTTTCTCTAATTCTGTCCGATCACGAAAATGCATTCTTTGAGTCCTGAACATGTTTAAGAATTTAGCTCAATATATCCTTCCATTTTTCAGTCAGGCTATCGAACAAACAGACCAACAAACGGTCAGACGGTGGGGTGGATAGATGCACAAACGTATAGACGGGCGAACGAATGAACTAATTAGTAGATTTTACGAATATTTGAATGAAAATCGGCTAAACATAATATATTCTGATAAATTTCATATACACAGGGTAAATACATACAGATATAATACAAACTTGGAAAAATATGTATAATTCCCATTCATTTTCATTAAAATTGCTAAAACTTATAATAGATAATTATAATTTAGTATTCCAGTATTTTCATCCAAAAATTGTTTTGTCATCCTGCGTAATTATCAAAAGTAGATTGAATTAGTAATTGCGTAAAATCTAATAGTTATTGTTAGCAGTCTAGATTGAATATAGGAATTTATAGTTGCATTAGAGAATCGAGTTTATTTTCATCCAAATTCTAATAATTTGTAGTGGTTAACAATGTTCGGACAGCTAGCTGCTAATGCGACTATGTGTCTGTAGCAATGGAATACATAAAATATATACAATAACACACTAATGGGTAGTGTTTCACCCCACTTCAATCTACTATTCAATCTAAGTATACAAGATGATCTCTTGATTACATTTTTGAATATGTCATAATTTTAGTTAATAATTGACGATTTAAGGTGTGCTGTAGATCAAACTTTCAAAAAAATAATCATTTTTGAGTGATTAGAAAGGTATGAAAAGTTTATGCGGACGAAAAGTGCCCCGATTACAGGAAGTTTCCAAGTAACGAATCTATGACAGTATTATTGCTCTAAGCTCTAAAAACATGGCTTTTGTTTCGGAATTTGATGAAACTCGGTGGATGGGGTAATTTTGATCCAAAAAGTATAAAATTAATTTAATGATTGGATACAGAGTTTCTGAGATATCGCAATATTTGGATAGATTTTAGTCCGTAGTTAAAAACTATTCGACCAGTCAACAAATGCATCCGATTTTTTTACTTTTTGAGTCAAAATGACCTTATATACTGAGTTTCAACGAAATTGGAGATAAAAAAATTTTCGATTTTTTTACAATTTTTTTAACGGGTGTACCGCTTTGCAAAAATCGAGAAAAACACAAAAAAATAATTTGTTTTGGAATTTTATGAAACTCGGTGGATGGGGTAATTTTGATGTAAAAAGTATAAAAAACAGATTAATTTAATTATTGGGCATATAGAAAGTTACAATGTCAGTGAATATCAGTTCCCCCACCGAAAAATTAAAATCCATAATAATGTGAACAAAAGGGAGGATAATTGAGGCTTATAACGTGATAGTATTTGTTTAAAAAAATTGAAATTGTCCAGAAAAGCGGGTGTCTGCTAGTATTCATATAAGTTTGCAGGTCGAAAGCACTTGATGCTTTTTAACACTGAAAAACAATAAGAATACTTTTACATAAGTATTCTGATTTTTTTCGTCGATATTACTCCATTCTAGAGTAGATACCAAAAAAATAATTGGTAAACGGAATTCTAGATCATTTGTATAACATATTGAATATATTCAATTGAAATTTTGAATTGAATCGTTAAACAATAGGAATCGAATATATACAACGGGCGTTCACACTGTTCTCATCGTTGCATTTCCAATTCGATTTCGTTGATTCGAATTGGTGTTTTTTGATATTACTTCGAATAACAAACACACACACAAATACGTTGAAGGCAGCTCTATTAGATTAATAAATACGAACATGTTCGACACAATATTGTTGTTATTGTTTATTTAAATAGCAAAATTCGAAAAGCGATAATGGACGAATATTATTAAAATTTTTGTATTCGTAAAATAGGAATGGTTTTACGATCAGGTCCGTATTATTTGGTCTATACTGATGAGCATCATATCATCCTCTGTTTGTCCTTCTTGCTCTGTAGTTTTGTTATTTTATTTTTGAATGAAAAATTGCAAACTGTGTTCATAGCTCCATAACCAGAAGAGTTTCTTCATAAGCATTTAACTTTCTTTTTTTTTTTATAATGCACGTAGGATAATACACACCCGGTAATTTGCAGTTCTTTTTTTCGAAATACCGCACCACTTTCATTTAATTTTATTTTTAATATTTTTTGCTTATTGTTGTTTTGCATATTTTGTTATATTTTCATTTGATCTTGTGAATATTTTTGGTTAATTTTTATTAATTTATTTATTTATTTGTGTTTTTAACGTTAATATTTAAATGTGTGGCTACAAAATTAGTCACAATGCTTGGCATAAAATTGCGTGGAAGGACATACGAGAAATGAATTGCATGACCTAAAATTAATCAATTTTTCATTTCCTTTTCATTAATTTTGAAAAACAACAAGGTTCTTCCAAGAAAATATGAAATAAGTTTAAAATATGAACGGTTTACTGGAGTCTATATGATATGATAGTTGAAATTTCTAAAATTGGCAACAGTTTTATCGTCATGTGTGTAAATATATCAATAATCTCAATTTTTTATGAACGACAACGATAAATATAACGTTCAGACAAACTATCGTTGTGCGTGTTTCGGCCTTGAGTGTCGAATTATCTCATGGGGTCATATTATAAACTATTTAGCTTTGAGTAATTTTACAAATTGCAAGGATTTGAACGGTTTTAAAATTTATGAATTTCTGATCAAGTAAAAACAATTAAAGAAATACATTTCGCAAAAAATAAACAAATGATTCAAATGCAAATATAATTTTAATATTGTCCATCTGCAGCCTAATTTATATTTGAAAAACAAACAACAAAAATATTTTCTACACATAGGAACCAGTGGAACACACACACACACACACACACACACACACACACACACAAACATACACGAACCTACCTCTCGACATTCTCGAAACAAAGCTTACCGACCGAGCTAATTATACAACATTACATAGAAGTTTCTGATTTCCCCAAGGAAATAATGAAAAATAGTATTATTATAAATTACATGTTGTTTCATCTGTATATATCTATATTCCGTAACCACATCTTAATTTTAGATGCATTGTACTCCGGCTAGTAAAACTATAATAGACCTTTTTCACTTTTTTTTTTCTTTTTTTTAAATGCTAGTAAAAGTCTTGATAAATGGGCTAATTTTTTCCCCGACTTTTTTGGAGCCATATGACCTAGAAAACAGACATGAAAATCATTAAAATTCAAATTTGCGAAAACGATACGGAAACACACGAAGTTACACGAAGGTCGGTTTGACGTCATTTAAAGTTTATAATAATGATATATTAATACGACTGTTGACACTGTTTTATTGTCATTGCTTGTCGGATTGACATCACAGATAACGTTTGCGGCGGAGCCAAAAAAAATTGTTTTAAATTATTTCAAATATTGTGACTTTTTAACAATTTTTTGATAGTGTTTTTATTGTTATAAATGCGTAATTTTCGACTTATAGGCTCTACTCGACCTATATTTTCATAAAAATTAACAAAAAGCATTTTTGTTTTTCATGAAAAAGGTCTATTCGGCCAACGCAATCAACTGCTTTTTTTTCATAATTTATCATTCAGATTGAAATGTTCTGCCAATTTGAAATTATTTTAATGAATCTCGATCATATTTTTAAATGATAATCTTATATATCACTTTACTTTATCATCATGATAAAGACCTAAATGAAATCAAAACAGCATAGCTCAACCCAACGTTACACGACTTATTTGCTTAGTTATGGATGTATATGAGGTTTAGTACAAGTCAAAACCTGTTCTAAAAAATTTATTTAATTCTAAATTTCTAGCTTTTAATTAAATTAGCCATTGGATTGAAATTGCATATCCCATTGTTATCGCGGATTACCGAGTGATAAACACATTTACCGCGATTGCATGAGGACCACAGGCTGATTTTACGGTTACGTGCATTCTTTGTTTTCAATTTCTGATACAAAATAAAAGCACTGTTTCGTACGCACACAAAAAAGCAATCTTAAAGAATAATTGGACTTAATTTTTAATCAGATATTAGAACAAAAATTTTATTTACAGTGGACACCAGTTTACACTTTAGCTAGCGAAATTATAATAGGGGTAGAGTATTCAGTTGCTAGTTGAGTAGCATATTATACGTATGAAAATATATCTCCTAACTTCTATCTTTGTTTATCATCTGAAATCTTTGTCGAATGTTTTATATTTGTTGATATTTTCCTAGGTATAATAGCTGTATATGCTTACTTTTATATACATATAATATACTTTTATAATTTTGGATGCCCCTCGAATCTCGATTTCTGGAAAGGACTATCTCTCTTATTGGAATGGACTATCTCTAAAATGTAAGTTCAGACTGTATATCATAAATCATAATAAAAAAAGCTAACATTTTTGTTAATATTGTTGATGTTATAACTAGGAAAAGTAAAGAATTGAAAAATTATCAATATTACAATTTATCCAAAATTCATGTTACACAACTAGAAAGAGGTTTGGTAATCTAAAAACCGTTGACTGGTAAACGATTGATTATTGTATGAACATTTTCCAGAGTTGTGAATAAAACATCATCAAATAAAAAATAGGCTGAAAACTTAAAACTTTAGAATAACTGCGTTTTTTGAATTTTCATGAATTTTTAAATTAATTATGGAATGAATAAATTAAAATTTCTTTATTTCAGGTATTTTGAAATATTCATTCCAGTGAACACTTTGGGTTACAAAGTATGTATAAATGGGCAAAATTAATACCCAAATACTTTTGAGTATAGATAGGCAAAAACATACGGAATCTAACTATCATAATAAAAAATGCAACAGCACGCAATGTTCTTAAGCGGTCTCCCATCCAAGTGCTGACCGTTCTCATTGATGCTGAATTTCAGTAAGCAGTCTTGCACAAGTGTTTAAATGTGATATAAATATCACGTGGTATGATGCATTTCGCTTTCAAGGTAACGATGACGTCACCAAACTAGAGTTTTACACCCTATTAAAAAACTATAATAGTAAAATTATTCAACGTGGACGAAGAAGTTTTCACTCAGAAAAAGAAGTTGATAATCATATCTGTCAAACAGGTAGAAATTGAAATTGATCTACCTGTTTGACAGATACAAATAGATGTCTCGAAATAAAAGAAGTCTGCTTTTTATAAGTGATACAAGTATATCTGAAAATACTTCATTTTCAAAGTATAATTATTAAAACAACTGGACAAAAATTATAAAAAAATAATTCATTTGTTTTTGGACATTACTTGCTTAGACGTTTTTTTTTAAACATTTTATATATTTTTTTAATTTCCCCTTTGTTTATAATGATTGTTGTTTATGTATGCATTTATGTATGATAAAAAGTGTATGTATAATTGGAATATATCTTTTCCCAAAAATGTCGAGAACAATTTTAGTTCATAAAGTCATTTCAATGTAATTCCAGCAATTCTATATGATTCGAACTAAAACTATTTATGAAAAGATAATTAACTTTGGAGAGAGAAATGTCCTGAAGGAACCCTAATAGACCGCACACTTCATACTAGTATACAGAAATTGTTGCTTTATCTTTCATAATAATATCATTCTATCCTTCTTCTTACGAGTTATCCTTAATAAAGTCCTGTAGGTTATGAATTATATTATTAGGTGTAATGTACAACAAACTATAATATTGTCCTAGTCCTATGGGAATGACTAAAGGAATATTGTCTATGTTGGTATGGTCACAAATATTATTAGTTAGATATGTTCAATTCGATTAGTTATTAAACTCGTATCATTATTGTAAGTGGAAATTTATTTATCGAAAATGATTACGATATTTCTAATTTTAAAGTCTAAAATTCTGTCTAGTATTTGTGGTCCCTGTAAAGCTATTCTTATCGAGAATAATTATCGTAAATGAAACTGTTAAGGTTATTTGACCCATTTTATTATCTATTATGGGAAATTATTTAATCAATAAAATTAGGTATTTCTTAAAAATAAAATATCATTATTTTTATAAACGTAACCGATAAGTTTTTCGGACGGTTCAACAGCGACACAAGAAAGCTGACAGTTGATTAAGATAATGCAATCTTCATACTTTATCACTTTCAATAAGTTCTATTTTATTACTTTCAAATTTTGAACTTTGAACCTTTGTCAAAGTTAAATATTTTAATGTTTGCAAACTTTTAATGAAATTGCAAAGAAAGATTTATAATGAGTATTATACTAATTTCAGTTTATGCAATTTTTTTATTATATATAAATAATATTTTTTGAGATATATAAGATACGTAACAGGTTGATTTAAGAGCAAAATTATTTCTTAAATATAATTTAGTATCATGACCCATAATAAACACACCCCTATCCCTATTACATTATTAATGTGAAAATAAGGTTGCTTGTTTGTTTCGCTTTCAGGAAAAACTACAATATGGATGTCAATGCAATTTTATAACAATATAGCTCATACATCCGAATAACACTTAAGCTTTAATTTATAATGATACTTTTTTTTAAATTTAAATTTGTCTTTGATATTTTGCTGCGCCCTCTATGAACATCATTTTAAACTTAAATTAAAGATTTCTGTAAAAATGTTGAAGGGATACAATTTATGAACATCCTTCCCTAATATACTCAATGAATTATGACTATTTTACTTATTTTTAAAATTGAACTGTACATATATTTTGCTAGTGTAAAACAATCCCTATCTCTATTCCGAGTTTAATGGAAGAGGCATAAGTGAAAGCCAGGGAGTTGAAGGTTATCATGCCGTAGCCTTTTCTTTTTTTATCAACCAGCGAAGCGGGTTGGTATCAAGCTAGTATGAAATAAAAATGATTTAGGTAGTTTTGGGCTATTTTTCTGAACCAACGTACACAGATTACTGCAAAATAATAAATAAAATCCAATCCTAAAAAAAAAGTTTCAAAGACTATTTATACAATAAGTTTTTCTATCAATCGTTTCTAAAATCAATTTTTCGAGTAATTACAAAACCAAGTAGCAATTATTATAACACATTTATTTTGCTATAAATAAACATAACACTGTTTGTTTTTAATTGTGATAATTTTCTTTCTCTTTTTATAACAATTTTGCTTTTTTTAAATAATAATTTCAAACAACATGTTATTCGTGTTGTGTTTAATTAATAGACATATTTTTTTCAAACTTTTTTTGCATAATATAAATAAATAAAATGAAATAAAAATATACACTAAAATAATAAATTACACATCGTTGAACTGCACAAGCTACTGTGCATATCATTCATGTTTTTTTTTTTATTATTATTATTATGTTGGCAATATTCTACTTATTTGTGTGTATATACTACATTCGAGGATGGATACTTTGTGTTTGTTATGTTGCCTAACAACCAACAACGACGAGCAGAATAAAATACACATTCTCTAACGAACTCATAAAATTATATAAATATAAAATAATTTTTTTATTTTATTTATTTTTTTCTGTATCAGCTGTACTGCATGTGATAGGAGGACGCTGCTTAGATTTTCAAGTATAGCTAAGGATGAAATATCCTAATGAAAAAATTTCGATACCCTTGACCAGCGTGATATTAATCTGATCTGATGGTAATGATTTTTTTAATACATTACCATCTTCCAGTAGTAAAACGTTAAATAATTGATTCAGTAGTAAAATGATATATACTACAAGTCCCGTGTCAAGTATACAGAGTGCTCTCTTTAGTTGAGAGTCTCAACTAAGAATTTTTACTTTGACATGTAAATTGAAAAAATAGATATAAAAAAAACTTCAACTGTAGAACATCAAAAATTATACTGGATCAGCACTAAACGATTAACTTGGACTGACAAAGTATTCAACCTAAAAGTCAACACTGTCTCATTACTGGAAAGAATTATGAGCATAGATCGTTAAAAAAAAAAATAAATGCGAACAAAAATTGTTGGGCTTATTAAGACAAACAACTTTTCAACTTTAACTATGCAGTTATTCTTTGCATTGACTTTTAAAGAGTTCAGATCTAGTTAGTTCAGATCTATCTCATATTGCTAAATCAGTTCTTCTTTTTATGCCCTAAAATTTTTGTTGAGTTCTTAAATGGGAACGTTTTTATTATAAGATTAAAATTAGTCCATAGTATAATTATGAAAACATACTTGCATAAGTTTGGCTCCGTTAATGAGGTGAAGAGTCAAAAAACATATGTTCCTTAGAAATTATCGCACCTGACGCATCCTGTAATAATATAGAAGCGAAATAGTAGTAGCAACTAACTATTGTATAATTTTTACAAACAAATTATTATGTTTAAAATAAAATATTTTATACAGTCATTATGAGTGAGTTAGGAAACTTTTTCACTTGTTTTGTGGTTGTTACCCTTGCTATACATTGAATGACTGCATTATACACACACTTGTATTCTCATTTGGGAATTTTAAAACTGATTTTAATGTTTCATTTTAAATTTAATTGTCATTGCAATTTAGTGACTTTTTTGAGATTATTCGATTTCAGTGACGCAATCAAATGCACCAGCCAAACAGGCACTAGCCAGACTTTACACATGGCTCATCGTTTTAAGTGTGTGCATTACTTTCAGTCCAATGATTTCAGTTAGTTTTTTAAATGGGCTGAGTTGGGTTTTTATTCGGCTAACACCCCTAGAGTAGAGCATTTGTAGGTAAAAAACTAGTAACGCATTTACTGCAACGTGACTGCCGTTTTTTCATATTTTTTGCTTTTTGAATTATATGTTTATTATAATATCATTCTAATAACAAATGATTTTGTTACCATTATGTTGTCTGTCGCACTTCATTAAAGATATATTTCAAAGAAATTAAATTTAATCTGCCATTCTACTGCACCATCTATGAGCATCATTTAAACCTCAAATTAAATATTTTATAAAAATGTTAAACCAGATACAATTCATGGCCATCTTTTTTGATAAACTCAACAAATTCTGAATATTTTCCATTAAAATTAATTTAAAAACTGTATATATATTTTACCAGTGTAAAACAATCCCTACCCCTTTTTAGAGTGTTATGGAACGGAGTCTTTACTTTTAAACCCAGCGAAGCGGGCAAGTATCATCTAGTTATATATAAACGCTACTAATACAATATAATACGACAATTTTCTTGAGAGTTTTTATATATTTTTATCTTATTAAAAGAAACAAATATGAACAAAACTTTGACAAAAAAAAAAAAAAAAAAATTTACAAAATACTTGTTTTAAAACAAAAATTAAAATTAGTATTGTCTTTGATAATATATTCTCTAATTTGAAAATAATTCATTGAACTGATGAATGAGAAACAGAACGAATCGAGTTAGCAGAAGAAAAACTTAGAGGAAAAAAGCGTAGGGAAATAAAATAAAAAAGTGAACAGGACATTTAAGCTTTAGTAGTTAATGTTAACTGACATTACATCATTATCTTTAACTATAATAGCGTCTAGTATATACAAGCCAAGTGAACCAAGCCAAGCCGTATACAACATATAAGAAGATAGTTGTGTTGTTTTGAAGCGACAACATTGTTGTCACGCGGGAAAGGAAATGAAATGGCGACCTAACGAGACAAAGACTAATGATCCTGTCACCGCCATTTTCACTAAAAAACATATCTCGTTCATATTACTAGTATCCGTACTATAGTTCCACACTAACGAGTATACAATATCATCTCATCTCTACTATAGTAGTCCTGTAGGTACCTACACCTCAAACTCCTGTAGATAGTTATTTGAACATACATATATGACACACTGTTTTAATATCCTTTTGTAACGAGAGACTTACTCAAATTATATACTGCTTAATGTAAGAGTACCTACTACATACAGCTATTTCTATGGCTTCTACGGCTGTATTCTATAATAGTATATGGTTATGACAATGTTGGTATTACGTCTATATTCGAGAAGGGGTGGAGGAAAGATTTTATCATTTTTATTTCTAATTTTTGTACTTTTTTTTACAGAATGCATAGTTTGTATCACAGCTTTCTTGCCTAGCTATTTTAGTAAAGTTGAATCCAAACAACATTCAGTAGGCATACAGCAAGCAATAGATAATCAGCTGTTATATACAAGGTGTTTCATATGCAAAACAGCTCAAATAGTTGAAGGTACCAGAATGTTTCGTTTTCGAGAAACAAACAGACAAAGTTTTTTTTATGACTAATTAAAATATAAGTGTCTAAAGATTGTAGGGGTCTCGAAACAAATACTATTTTGTGAAGTAACTCTGTTTTATTAATATCTAAAAAATAATTCGACTGATTTAAATTAAATACCCAGTTTATTGTTGATTAGACATGTTTGAGATTCCATTACAGTTGATTATGTAATCGAAAGACGTACTAATGGAGCAATTTTTGTATTTCCTAATTTTTTTTGTACGAAGATCTAGACAAATCGAAGTATTACAGATACGTAGGAATAAAACTTTTGGAATAAAATATGTCATGAAATATATTATACAAATTCTGTAATGCATATAGAATTCCATATATAAGTAAAACGTAGTTTTACATACATCATACAAACCTTGTATATAGCGTAGCCTTAAAGCCTTTTTATGTTTGACAATTTTTTTCTCCTCATTTGTATGTTCTCTCTCATAGAAAATTACCGTACTTTCCGCTTAACGAAAAAAAAAGGTTGCTTGCTGCTTGTATGAATGTGTACATGTAATACGCTATGAAAAAGTCAAAAGTTTTTTGTGTGTAAATGTGGAGGAAAAATTATTTTTATTCAGACAAAAAATATATCTGTATGTATATGCAATGAATATAACAAAGTTGTCACCGACTGCCGACTACCAACTTGACTCGACGGTAGTTGGTTTATCGTTCGTTCCATTCTCAACACCACAAGAAAACATCCGTTTGATAAATTAAATTGTGTATGAATTAGCTGCAAATAATTTTTAGTATATGATTTCTTTTTTTTCTTTTTTTTTTTTTTAATTAAAAATGTATAAAAAGGTTATACTTTTAGAAAGGTTTAATATGCTTTGGAGACTTATGATAAGAGACATTTCTATAAAACAAAACTTGCTCATATAGTATATAAATGATAAACTACTGTGTTCTAATCACACTAGTACAACAAACAATCAATTGTGAACCGAGTATCAATTATAATTTTCGAAGAAATATTCTAAGATTATCAATAAAGAAATTCAAATATGTATCATATTTTAACTTTTCATTAAAAACAGGCACGAACCATTTCAAAAACCAGTCTTCAAATAAGAATAAACACATTTCAGGACATACAAAATACTTTTCAGGCCAAACATTTCCTTCTTAAAAAAACAGTTTTGAAGAAGATATCTCATTAAAATTCTGTTAAAACATTCCATATTATAAGTTACAATTAACAAATTACAATTTACTAATTTAGTCATCCTAGAAGACGAAATCGCTTTAATCATAAGGTTTATATTCTACGATGGAGACCTCGAATTTCCAAAATATTTTTATACAGCAAATAATTATCTGGGGAATACAATATTTTTAATAATAAGAACATGCTTAAAAAATCCACAATTGGGCAGAAATAACCAATTGATCATTTCATATTATTAATTTGGCTTTTTGCTGCTTATATCGTTTTCGGGTGAAGTAACCGAATTTTATGTTATTTTTAATTGTAAAATCTGTTTGGGCTGGAATTGTTTGTATATTATGTGTATTTTAAAATTGGACTGAACCTTTTTGAGGAATAAGAATCTTAATATATAGCTGCCTTAGAGGCAAGAAATTTGTTGTCTGTATTCGTACTTTTCTTCTGGAATGAATGAATTATCGTCATTGAATTATAAAACTTATAACCTTATTTGCATAGAACATAAAAAAATTATTACAAAATTCAGTAAAAACATAAACGAGGTGAAGTAAAAAGCATATTATATTGACCTTCAAAACTAAATCTGACAAACAAGGATTTGTGTCAACACTTAAATAAAAACATAAAAATAAAACATAAAAATGATTAAAAGATGAGATTTATTAAGTAGGTACTAAAAACACACAAAGACACATCTTTAATAAATATTTAAATTTATTATATTAAGTAATGTTTTGTTTTGTCATACTTTCTAATTTAATTTTAAAGGTGAAAAGATAAATTTTCTAGGAAAATGAAATGAATTTAACAGCAAAACAAAATACAAAAGAAGTTGTCTTACCCTATAGGATGACGTTCATACACTTGGTTCAAAGTATTAAAACAATGTCATATAAATAAAAAAAGTGTTCCTTATTTGCTCTAGGTGGAAAATTACTTATTTTAACAAAATAGGTATCAACATTTCTAAATTTTAATATTTATTTTAAATCACCGTTACCACAAACAATATTTTCGCCTTTTTTTTTAAAGATATAATCGAATAATATTAAATTGTTTCCTGGATGGGACATGTTAATAATGCAAAAACCCAAAAATAGTTTTTAAAATCATTTTTATTTATTTCTCTGTACCAATACCACAATATTTCTCTAGAAACTGCAAAATATTATTCCTATGTATTATAAAAGTGAAAATAAGGATGTTTGTTTGTTTGTTTATTTGTAACGCTTTCACGCAAAAACTAGCAAATGGTTTTTAATGAAACTGTGCAGCAATATAGCTCATACATCAGAATAACACATGAGCTATAAACATATAGATAATAAAAAATAAAATTAAAAAAATAAAATTTAATCTGACATTTACTGTTTTTCATTTTTACAGACATCTTTAATTTATGGTTCAAAATAATGATCACAGATGGAGCAGAATGATCATCATTTTTAACCATTTATTAAGGTTTCTGTAAAAATATAAAATAGGAGATGTCACATTCTTAGCTACCTTTTCTGATATACTCAATGAATTAGACTATTTTGCAATTTAAAAAATTGAAAACTGTGCATATCTTTGAGCTGAGTAAAACATTTCCTTCAAGTGTTATGGAAAAGGGATAAGTGAGAGAGGTGGAGGCTATAAAGCAGTGGTTTTTACTTTTAAGCCCAGTAAAGCGGGCGGGTATCAAGCTAGTTGTTTATAAATGATAAACTATTGATTGCACACCATAAATAAGAGAGCTCTATTCTAACAGGTTATGAATCTTAGAACTGAGCCACGACAAAATCAGCAAATTCGCAACCATAAAAAACACATACACACCTTGTCATGCGCTAAATTTAAAGAAATGAAAAGTGCTATCATCAATATCAATATCGTCAGAGGGGTAAAATGTATAGCAGTTCTAACTCTGACAATTTTACGGAATAAGTTCTGTACCTGGTTGATTAAATAAGCGGATATCGACGCAGGATAGTCACGAATTTCTCCTTATTCAAGTTAACACTGAATGATTTTTATAGAGAATATTGAGTTCCCTCGCGTCACTGACGCTTGAAAATGGTTTATAAGACATAAATATGCTTCTATCTTATAGTCTATTTGTAAACAAACCACCTTCAATTCAATACGAAAGCTGCATACATTCTTACTCTTCGTATGTACGTTGAAATTCTTCCACATTTTAATGTTACTATTTTCTTATTAAAGAAATGTTGACTTACCTGTGCACGAACGAGCCAGAGGACACATTGTAGTACTCTAGACACAGTATCGTCTAGAGTACTTCCTCTACTCAAAAGAAGAGCTTATATATGACAATTACAACGATCTTTGTCTTACAACAGTATTCGTTTGCTTGCTCATATATTCAACTTGCTTACATAAACCTGTATACCTATCAACCCATTCGCTTAGTTTACGGTTGTTTCTTTACAGCTTAATTAAACATCTGTATAATTGTATTAGAGCACTTCACGTGCATTTTAATACGTTTTACTACGATCGTGTTATTATACAACATATTCTTTGAAAATTTTTTATTTATGGGTTCTTTTGGTTTTTGGGTTTCAAAAATCTCGTGATTTTAGAGCAATATTTATATTTTTTCTCTAATTTGATTGTTTTGAAAAAGACATAAATGCTATAGCTTCTAAATTTTCGACATCGTGCACATCTTTATACTGCGATAGAGATTGTGTTTATCCATGAAGATAAAGCATTAAATCTTTGGATAACTCATTATAAATTTCACTTCTCATCTATTGTCTGAAACACAGTTTTTTTTGTCATTCGATCACTCTGAGTATAATATATTATTTCATTAGTGATGAAGCAATAGTCCAGACAACAAATATACCATATAGTCCAGCAATAGTCCAGACAACAAATATTACCGCATATTTATAAAAATACACTTTATGTTTTAAATCACTGTGGAAACAAGACAAATAACAGATATAACTTCTGATATAACTTATAACAGAACTGGAACTACCATTTGCAATTTTCTACCAATTAGCACTCAAAGTATCGAATTCTTCTACAAAAACAGATAACAAATATAAAACAAACTTTAAAAAAATAACAAATAATTTTCAAATACCATGCTTTTAAAACGGATTAAAAAGTATGAAATGATAAATAGCTATTAAAATACTTGTAAGATTTGCAACGAAAAACATGGAGCACACGGAGCATACAATACACTCTTAATAATATTGCATCGGTCGCATGTTTTTCGTTTCTAATCTTATAAGTGAGTTAATTTATTATTTTCTACTTTTTATTAAGATATTTATTATTTTTTACTTTTAAGTTCGTTATAAAAACATTTATTTATTTAGCTTTTTTGGGCTACGGAAATACATTGCCATTCACTGCTGAGCTATAGTTCAAATTTCAAGTCTCTAGCCCATCATGTTAAAAAAAAGAGCATTCTCTTATGGAAGATTCCAATATGGTCGACTGTTTTAGTTTTACTGTTTTCAATCTTACAAGTTGAAAGTTCATCAGCCGATAAATTATTTCCATTTGGAAATTAAAAAATATAGTTGCAATTTTATAAAAGCAAAAAACTATAATTACCTGATTCTATGAGGTATCCACTACAGGTAATTTAAACCAATTTATTTAAATAAGAAATTATAATCTTCTTCCCTCATACCATATTTCCAAGGACTGGAGAAAAAAACGTTTACTTACAATGAGGGATAAAATATATTGTGCAATTTAGTTGCACACATTCCAACCAATTGCAAAATGAATGCTGTGTAGATCGAAGTAATATATTAAATAGCGTCACAATACTTGAACTCTGTATGTAAGATAAAGAGAGAGCATTCTTACTTGATGATACCAATCGAATAAAGAAAAACTATGGGGTGATTGAAAATGAAAACGCAGAATTCAATCCATCAAATTTAAAGAAAACAAGCGTAATTTGGTTAACTGGATCCGCTATTTGTTTGTTGTCTAACGATGTTTATTCGCCAATTAAGAGTGTATAGCGTTACTGCTTATTTGGTTAATTCATCAATACGTGAATGCGAATTTATTAGTTCATGAAACTAATAAAAGCTTAGAAGTGAAATATAACTTTCTTTAGAAATTTTCCGTGGAAAATCTTCGATGTCTCAACGTAAGAATACAAAATACAAAAGTAAGAAAAAAGGTGCACAGCAAGCTTTTATAAAAGCTGTAGTTTCCAAATTCCAACTTGCTACGGCTAATGGCTTTAGGTTCAGCAATTTACTTATGTACAAAAAACTTGCATGAGTAATTTAAGTGCAGAATGGTTGAAAACAAATCAAAGTAAAAGTACATAAGAACAAGACGTGAATAGACGCAGCTTCTAGCCACTAGGAAGTGATTGCTATTGGTTTGGCGCTTTCCTTTTACCCAACTTTGATTTAACAATGTTTCTGTGACTATTCTATTACCTAACATTTCTAAAACAAAACCTTTTTAAAGAATAGATAATTTCGAACCATCCTTTAAATAATACAAATCGAGTTTATTCAAAGAGACATCTATAAACTGAGAAAACTAATAAAATGCAAGCTATGTCGATTCATTTTGTTTACAATAAATTTACTGATTTTACTTCGTATTGGATATAAATTTTTTTTTGTAGCGGTGTCTCCATGAAACATTCATTTGGGGTTGTTTGAATGGGTGCTATATGTTAATGGTTTAAACAGATATAGTCGATTTAGCCAGAGCAATGTGTAGAGTTTTATGGAGATACGAAAGGTTAATGGACAATAAACCGGATATGTATGTTTGTGTGCTTTATACTCTCTTGGTTGTAACTATTTAAAAGCGACTCTTCATTCGTATTTATTCTTTCCAACCCAAACTATTTAGCAAGTAAATTCAAACGAGCAATTCATTTATGTACGATTTAATTTTTCTTTAAATTTAGAAAACATAAGAATTTTATTTTTCAACTATTTCTAATATTTTATTATTCCAATAAAAAAAGTTTAAATTCGGACTGAAACTTGTGATCATATGTGTGCGATGAAAATGATTAAAGGTTCCACAGAGATAATTTTTAGCGATAGCAACGGGATTTGATTAAAAATGAAAACCCAGCCAATTATACGAATATAATAAAACTTACTGCCTCTTAAAATATACCTGATATTCAGAAGAATTTATATATCCTATAATAAATTTTAACCTAGAATTGTGAATTTAGCAAAAAGCTTGAAAGTTTCTGTAGTGATAAATAATTAATTATACCTAATAAGAATAATTTATTTTTTTTTCAATTTATAACTGTACCTAGTGTAATATTTTAATGGCGAAATTGATTCCTCTCCAACCAATATTATCTTTTAAAGGTGTTATCAGTAATAAATTTTATGAATTCAACTGTACGTCCTTTTACAGGATAATTTTTGAAAAAATCTGAAGCTAGTTCGTATTTTTAAATATTCAACATTATATTTGAAGGTAAAAATATTATCTTCATTTCTTTACGAAGAATGCTTAAAGGCATTATTAACATATTTTGTGAAAAAAACAAAGAAAATGCTGAGAAAATGTAATTTTTTGATTATGTGAGAGATGTTTATCTTTGAAATTTAATATACATCCTTATATTTCCAATGTAATTGTCGGTTGTGGATAAAATACCAAAAGTATATTTTTTATTTCATTTTTGATATTTTAATGAAAGGCAGACACATTCAGTCACTTTTTTTAATGATCAAAGAAAAATGGAAATTTATGCATAGTTTTTCTCACATTTTCTTTATTAAGGTTTTTTTCTTGCTTTTCATTGAGAAAAGAAGAAATGCTATAATTGAATATTCACTGTAAGTTGAAAATAGTAGAAAAACCTATTAAAAAATATTTTTATCGTCACGAAGACAGATCTATTCACAAATATAACTTGCGATGTGATGGTAATACAGTGAAATATCGCCAACCTCCGTGTGGTATTCTTAGTAAAAAACCAACATCCGTGATCTTAAAATAATGATATTTCTGCAATCTGTTCTTATATGCTAATCATGATTCACCTGAAAACAATGAAATTGATCAATCGCACATAACACAATGAGCGTGAGCGCACTAATCTGGAAAGCAATCAAGTATCATACAGAGTAAAAAATCATTGGATCGAACTGAAAATGTCTATTCCTTGTGTGCCGAATTTCGAGCCTCGAATGACAGTGAAAGTGTACACTATAACGAAACTCAACAACACTATAAGAATTTGTGCTGTCCTCTCTATGACATTATTTAATCTTACAGTTATAAAATTAATAGTTTAATTTATAGTTACCATTAAGGGTATTTTTCATTCACCAGAATATAGTTGACAAACTAAGTGCTATGCAAACCTCATGTGGTTATATTTGTGAATAAGTTGATGTGAAACGTTATACTCATCTGTAATAGGGGAGTAATTTTCATACTCACCTGAAGCAGGAACAAAATCGATCGCTAGATCGTCGAAAACTATTACAGTAAATTACATAGCCTAAAATGCATGGTACACCCTATTGTTCCTTAAAAAATAGCACAGTTATCTGGAAATAATAAAAATAAAATACAATTTGCTTTATCCAAAAATCCAAAAAACTGTTTGTTTTTAGGAATAAATCTTAAGGAAATTAGGAGTAGTTTAGAAGGCAAAATAAGGAGAAAGGAGAAGTCTTACTGAAAAATTAATAAAATACAATATTATTATATTTCCTCAATAACCCATTCAATTATTATTTATGACGTTTTTATCTACCATCAAATTGGCAATATATTATTTACTTAAATCTTCAATAAACAATTTCAATAACTTTTACAAATAAAGAGAAGAGAACGAGACTGTGGAATGGGATCTTATATATTATGAAATAGCATAGGCTTACAAAGTCTTTATAATAATAGCAAAATATACGAAGTTCAATATACATGTGTATGAGGAAAATAGCAAAACTTGTTGGTTCATACTGGAAATAACATGTAGCTCTATGCATTTACTATATATTACGTGGAGCCATATACATATATAGCTCCACGTTTATGCGCCTGTTGCATAGGCTTGTTACTATTACCTACTATGTCTATAGTGCAATTTCTGTAA
This sequence comes from Chrysoperla carnea, assembly GCF_905475395.1. Classification (NCBI taxonomy): domain Eukaryota; kingdom Metazoa; phylum Arthropoda; class Insecta; order Neuroptera; family Chrysopidae; genus Chrysoperla; species Chrysoperla carnea. The sequence goes on along the minus strand of NC_058337.1, from coordinate 56,330,108 downwards.
TGCAACACATAGCTTGTTTTTGCTGCTGCAAGTAACAAGTACTAAAACTGACACGAAACTGAAACCCGTTGATCATCGATATAAAAATATGACCACAATACAAAGAACTGTGGTTCCGGAGCCTTAATCTATCGTATTATTAGTATATAATTCGAATCTAGTGTATCTTAGTAATCAATAGACACTACATGTGCGCTTGTGCCTACACCTCGTTTTTCAGTCCGGCTGATAATGTAATAAACTAAAAGGTAGTTATTACCGTTTAACGAAATTTAATTATCTCCATAATTTGGTGTCTAAGAAATAAAGACATGATATTTTGAAGCGAATTTTGAGTAGATCTTTGTTCTTAATATGTCCATATAGCTGGATTTCTTCATTATGGTCTCTAATGATGTTAGAAAGTCTGTATATCTGTGTGGAAGGTCTAATTTATCCGACTGCGCGGCGCAAGAATGGTAATTTACTTATCAGGCTCTATATTTATGTGTGTTTGTTCCTTTTGCGGCACACTATTCAGAAGATATAAGCTGGTCTAGATTTTGACGAGCCCCAAATGTAAAAGCAGCTATATAAACTATTGGACTTGTTTTTTTCTTTTCAGTTTTTATTTAATGCAGTCGGCGTTTTAGATTTTTGTAATTTATTTTTTTATATAAAAAAATATTGCTTAATATAAAAGTGTTTTAATTCCACAAATAGAATACTTATCCATGTTTCATGGGGGTACCTACATACAGAGATATGAGCCTTACATCTCAAACACAGTTCACTTTGTAATGTAATGTCAACTTTTGAAGCAAGGAAAAAAAGTCGTAGCCACATTGCAATTTTCGAGATTTGTACCTAGAAGTAGAGATTTTTTAAATTTAATTTTCAAAACAGACTAGATTATCAAAGTGTTATGAAATTCAGCCCATAGCTCTTAATAATCGTGTTTTTTTTCATCCGTGTTCTAGGTCAAACTTGACCTACATTTTCCATAATAATCTGCGGAATTGTTTGTCATTTCTGATGCATCACATTTTTAACGTCACATTTTAGACGAACCAAACACATTTGAACTGATACTATATGTTCAATTACAATGAAAGTTTTTCTTGCGGCGACATTGAACGTCGGACTTGCGATAAAATTATAATTCAAGTAACAAGTATTATTACAGTGATAGACTCTTATGTACGATATACAAAGTCTTTATTTTCCACAATGATATTCACTTGTTGGCTTCTTCGCATGCTGTTGCCAAGAATGTATTCGAGATAGTTAACAGATACAGACAACAACAGGCTTTTCATATTTTATGTTGATTGTAAATAACAATCTATGTATATTATTGAGCTTTAAAGTATTATCTTTGTTTGATCTGATAGATTGAGTATTGTAATATCTTACATTTGTTAGCATAAGGTTAATTAAAAAATAGGACTGGAAATACTAATATTTTAAGAATTCGGGAAAATATCAAAAACTGAGAGTACCAAAGGTATAAATAAGTATTTCAATATGCTAAATAGATTCTTAGGTTGGTTTTTTTCCATTCGATTTGATACAAAGTTGATTAAAACCGATATTCCACGCTTTTATTGTTAACTAAATTAATAATCCGATGAAAAGTGTCTGTTTCCACTTATTTCAATAGTATACAAGTTAGTTTTTGATTATGAACTATTAAAAGACTTACATTTCAAAAGAAAATCAGAAGTGGTAATAAGGTCTTTGACTTGAACCAAGAAAATGATTCGGAAACTATGTTTTGAAGAAAAAAAAAGAACGAGTGGTGTCGTGGGACAGCCGGTAGGAATTATGTTCCTATCGCATGTTCGTACATTAAAAATGTAGCGCTTACTTTTTCATTTAACAGATATTTTTCTGAAAATTTAAGGTATGAATTTTGGAAGTCAAATACGAATACGAATTGTTTTATTCTTTAATTCAATCTAGAATTTAATTTTAGCTACTTTTACTTTTTACTGTATCAATCAATTTTAATGTTAGTTTAAAAAAGATATACTTCTGATTTAGCAGTCAGCATTATATGAGCGTGCCTACATTTGGTTTGATCAGGACTGATTTCTGACTGATAACTCACTTCCATATTTTTTTTAAAATGAAAAACATTAAATTTTGAGAAAAAATACAAATTGACAAATTATAAAAATATTTTTACATATATGTTCTTAAAACTTGGTGAAAATTGACGATTTTTGGTGCCGTGTTTTTTGCTCCACTTTTCTTGGTTTCACCCCCAAACAGCAAACAAATCAGAACCATAATGTGTGAAAAGGAACATAGTTTAAAAAATGATGCAGAATTATTTAAATTCAAAGGTCTTACTTTACAATTGCACATAATTTAAAGGGCCCTTTAATCGAAAGGTCATATTAAAACAAAATAGATTAACAAAAAGGTATAATTTTGTGTGAACCATTTTATTGGTTCAATGAAAAGATTTTGAGAAATATTTTTATAATTGTTTTCTCTTTCAACTTTGTCAGAATCATAGTCAGTTTTCAAATAAAATCAGAAATTGGTTTGACGGGAAATATTCACGATACCTATTCATATGTCGAGTAAAATGTTTCAGAATATGAATATCTTTAAAGCAATCTTTTCAAATTTAATCAGTTTTAGTTACTTGGCCGGAGTCTGAGTTAATTTTTTTCTAACCCAAAAAATTAAAATCGAATTCAAAGTCACCGTAAAATTGCATATTGTAGTCGTAATGGCTTTTATATTTTTCTCGGAATAGAAGATTAATTGTATACTTATTAAACTTACTGTTTTTTTTAAAGCATCAAGTTTGTTTTTTAATTATTTTATACAGTACTTTTCTTTAAATCAGTCCATTCATTCAAGCAAAACAGGAGTCGATCACAACACAAGAAGAATAGAATTACAAAAGAAGAAGAATTTTGCCAATTATTTTGGAGAATTAATGCATTTTATTTCAATCAAAAATAACAAATTCTAAAATAATTACTACCTGAGTAAAGAAAATAAAATACGACATCAAAATAAAACGATAACAAGAAATGTTAATTAATTGTATTAAAACAAGTTCCCTAAAAAACAATATGTAACAGAGGTATACTCGGTGTATACTCGGTTTGTCGGTTGGTGAGCTGCATAACGCCTGTTATTATCATGAGACGTACAACGTTACGTACCTATACAGTAAGCTGATACTAATATTAATACTTGTAATTTGTATTATTTTATCAATTTATAATGTTGTCATACTGTTCTGCCTGGTTATTAGTAGCGTGAAGTACTTGCTGAATTCAGAATGATATAAGTACGTATATCATTTATTTTATATTTATATATTAGTGTTACAATAATTAGTTAAAATTACAGATTGAATGACTAAAATTCGTCTTTCCCCCTTGTTTCACAGTTTTATTTCCATATATATAACAGTAAACATGCATAATGTAAATGGCAGAAGGGACTACAAATTGAATGGTTAATCTCCTGAAACTTTCTTCCTTGAAACACAATGCAGTCACTTGCCTATAGTTTGCTAATGGAAGCTCACAGTGAGCTCACAATCATGATAACCTTCACAAAGACTGTTTTAAACAATAAGCCGCCTTTACAACTATAATAATATTAATGTCAAAATTCGAAATGGCAACCTTTAAGTTTGACGCACACATAATAATGTCATTTCGGGTCTTAGCAGTCGTACTTAATTAGCTGGAGAGCATAAAGTTAAAAAAATTATTCTTCTTAACAGACCAGCAAAGGAAGTTAGAGGATACTATAGGGGAATTAACAACTTCGTAACGAAAAATTGATAAATCATCAAACTTATTTTTAAGGCTGTTGGTTTAAAAGACTTTGGGCGTGAAGAGGGAACTGCTTTTAGACGACTATAACTTTGTTCGGCTTCCGTACTTATTTAGAGAGAAAATGGTGATACGAAAACTTTTACTATACTTAATCTCCCACTTTATTTAGACTGTAATCGTTTAGCCCAGAACTAGATAGGCAAAAAAGGGTGCTAGAACTAGGTAGCCAAAATTGCCAAATCCTATCGTTCAACCCCTGAAAGCCTGTGGTAGAACGAAATGATGATTCTCTATATAAGGAGGTCGCTTTATACGTTTGCTTGTGCGTGACTCATCTAACAATATTAAATATTCATATAATATCTTCCTATACTTTTTAATTTCTTGAGCCGTATTTGACTCGCGCAGGCTATACCTGAAGCATGAAACTACCAAAGGCTGTGCTTGATAATTTTTACAAGTTGTAATGACGTCCGTAGCTGATGATATAGAACTTAGGATGAAGCATAATATGCCCCCGTATGTATGTCATATAGGCAAACGAAATTTAAACTTTGTATTTCATAGATGAGCAGTTAATATACCTTCCTGTAAGTAAGCGAGATAAAAATTTAAAAATATATATTCATCTTTTTCCGTGGGTTGTCGGCATTGTTTCCATTTATTTCATTCTCAATTTAACTTTGTGATCGAAGCTTTTTGGTTTGTGATAGTGTGCGACTGATTTTAATAAAGCACAATGTATAAATTAGTAGACAATAATTATACAAAGTAAAGTAATCTATATAGACAGAGAGAGATATACTTATTGAGTGAGATGAGGATATATAAATGTAAAGGTATTACAAAACTCATAAATATTCATTTTGAAAAGAATAATAAATAATTGTCTTCTTGTAATGATGATAAAATTAATAATAATCTCATTCACTTGTTGTATACAGTGAAGTACAATTTGTTTAACAAATCTAAATACACTACAATATAATATAGATACAAGTATTTTAATCATCTACATATTTTATTTTTATTTAAAAAGTATTTATATATATTATTATTGATGAGAAACATGTATTGTGACGGGTCAGACCACGATGCTTCGTCATGAATCTATATTAAATTTAAAAAACCGCCGCCTGAATTGTAGGCAAGTATTCTACTAGTGAACCAATGTGCGATTATAAATGTAAAGATATAAATTAAATCGTCCTTCCTTCCTTTTGGATATTAAATAACTGTATTTATATATACATATACAGTTTGGTAACCGTCTCGTTAGCCATTTATAATATATGAAGTAAGAAGAGTTCTAAGGACGTTCTTATGCATAAAACAAAGAGAACAACACAGGAGTGTTGTAGATAGCAAGCACACAGCCAGGTAGGTTTGGTGTGTCTATTGATAGTGATCATTCTTTATTCAATGCACTTATTCATGCTTGTCTTCTTTATGGTATGATACTACTATTGTTGTTTTCTTTGTTTTATGCATAAGACCGTCCATAAAAAAACCTTCTTACT